>NC_056550.1:9657500-9890000 GCF_910596095.1 Thunnus maccoyii | reverse complement strand
CATGAGAGATTGTCTGCGCAGGTGGAAATGTGAACCAAATGGTGTAGAGCAGCCACACCATCTGATCTACATAAATAAAAAAAACTCAGCTCCACCACTCCAACCACCTTGGTGCTAGCAGGTCCCTTTGGAGCCACAAAATTGCTAAATAGGCACAACTCAAATTTTACACCGTGGCACCTGTTTGCTGTTTTTGAAAATGAACAAGTAATCCATACCATTTTCACATGTGCCATGAATACCCTGTAATCAGTGACCTGCTTCAGTCTGGCTGCTTTGTGGTCAAATGAATGTGCTTCCCTTTACCCCCTCAATGAACACAGAGAACCACTGCAGATTCACAGAGAATGCTTTTAAAGGAAAGGCACTGTCTGCCCAAAAAGTCATTAGATTTGTTGCCAGACTCTTGTGAAATAAAGTTGCTTAAAAGATGCCAAACGTACTGTAGCAACACAGGTGTGGTTTTAAGTGTGCCTCACTGGGTTTCCTTGAAACTGTTGTGCATGCACTATTCCGCAATATATGTCAGTCAGTGAGGAACACTGACTCTCCTCAGCTGTCCAGGGGGAAAAAAGAAGAAAGAACAGGAGAGAAACAGATTATCATTGCTTCTGAGAAAAATATTCCAAACTAACAATTACATTTTACATTTTTTGGCATTCCTGTTAATTTAGGTGTGTGTGTGTGTTTGTGTGTGTTTATGTGTATGTGCAGTGTAAAGTTGACTGACCCGTGGAAAATGTTATTTTAGTTCTAATGTAATGAGTTATGACTGCTGCTCCTGAGGGAGGCACACCCCACCTACACACACACACACACACACTGACGTCAGTAGCCTTGATGCCGTTCTTAAGGTTTTGTGTGGACAGACATCGTAAACGGTCCTTAATTATGCCTGTGGAAATACTGCTGTGGTAAAAGAGGGAAAAAAAACAACAGTTATTCATTTGTCTGCAGGCAGTGACTTGGTGGCTTATATGAGGTCCTCAGGGGGAGGCATTTAAGATGACAGAGAGTAGAATAGACGGATGGTTAAAAGAAAAAATGAAGGTGAAGATATAGTAATAATAGTAATGTTTATTTACAAACAGAGATGAATGAAAGTAGGAATCAAGGGCAGAAACACTGAGGGAAAGAGTGAGGAATATATGAGATGAAACTTTAATGATTCCAGAGGGGAAATTTGGGGCATCGCAGCAGCAGCAGAACACTGTCGAGTGTAGATCAGATACAAACCTGTCATGTAGTTGAGGATTATGCCTACAGCTTAGCTTATGTAAATGTTACAAGACACCACACATCATTAAAATGTAATAATTAAAAGCATTTGCCTCCTATCTGTGAGCTAATCATCATTATTCTATGATATTTTCGCAAGCAAATAAATAAACCGACCGTGTCTGTTATCGTTGCTGATTTCTTGTTAAAATTTAGTGGAGCGGAGCTTATATGTGGTCAGGGGTTATAACTTGTGAAAATACTTCCTGAAAGGACGCTCACATGTGTCCTTCAGCAAAGGTGGTATAAAGGAGATAATAATACAGTAGGGGCATGGCTGTAGGGATGGCAATGAAGGTCAGTTTGTCTGTCCACCACTTTGGTTCTGACTGAAATGTCTTAACAACTGTTGGATGGATTGCCATAAAATTTGGCACAGACATTCATGGTCCCAGTCTGAATAACTCTGAGGATCCCTTAGCTTTTCATCTAGCGCCATCATCAGGTCAATGATTCTCTCTCTTCTCTCCGTCTTGTCCAGCTGATGACGAAGCATCCAGCGAAACGACTGGGCTGTGGTCCAGAGGGCGAAAGAGACATCAGGGAGCACAGCTTCTTCCGCTACATGGACTGGGAGAAGCTGGAGAACAAGGAGGTTCAGCCGCCGTTCAAACCCAGAGCTGTAAGTCTGACCCTGCTGACCCTAACTTGACCCCATTAAAAGGAGAGTTCGATTCACAGCCCACCACAGCAGAGACCAGGAGTTTAATTCCTGTCAGTGGTTAAATTCTTGGTAAGGGCTCTGCTCAGAATAACAAGCAGTACGTCTTTTCCCTTCCGTTTGTTCTAACTTCCTCTATTTTCCTTTTGACACCTATCTCTCTTCTGTCTCTGTTATTGCTATCACATCTTTTCACTTCCGATGTGATGTTTCTGTCTCTTTCCTCTCCTCTGTATGGGACAATGCACGCAGGTAAGTCAGGAAATGATGATGATTATGATGATTGTGTGGCGATGACGGCAGGGGTGGTGGTTACAACAATGTTGATGACAGTTGTGATAGTGAAGATGGTGACGGATGAGGAAGAAGCTGAATATGGCAATGACTTAGGTAATGATGGTGACAAACACTCTTGAATTTACATAAGTTCAAGTGTGTGTCTGTCTTCAGTGAGGTTAGACTGAGTTTAAACCTCCAGGGAACGAGTGTACGTATGCAGCGTCAGCAAAAGTGACCTAAAACAACTGCGTGTTTGTGTTTATCTTTTTTTTTTTTTTTTTAGTACGACAAAATTAGTTTAATCATAACTAGAGTCAGAATGATGTCATCTCATACTAAGACTCACAGACACACACACACACACACCATTATATGTACACATACTCACACAGCCTTAGGCCACACTGCTGCTAAAGAGTTTTTCTGAGTTGAGCTTTTTATGCAGCTGTCTTGGCCCGCTGGGGTTTTGTGTGTGTGTGTGTGTGTGTGTGTGTGTGTGTGTGTGTGTGTGTGTGTGTGTGTGTGTGTGTGTGTGTGTGTGTGTTGGATCAGGAATGCTTCAACGTGTATGTGTGCTTCTGACTGTGTGCACGCACATACATGTGTGAATAAATTTGACCGCGTCTTTATACATGATGTATATTTTTTCATGTGCAGATGTGTGTGTGTGTGTGTGTGTGTGTGTGTGTGTGTGTGTGTGTGTGTGTGTGTGTGTGTGTGTGTGTGTGTGTGTGAGAGGTCACCATTGGGACCTGGCTGTTTTAACACTGAGGTGTGTTTCTGCAGGCGTCTGATGTGACTACTAACATATGTTGTCTGATCTCCTCTCTCCTCTCGTCGGCATCCGTCTCTTCTTTCTGTTTGATCTCGTCTTTCTAACAGCTTTTGTCTTCTACCTCTCTGCGCTGTCACTTGCTATCTCTCTCTTTCTGTCTTTCTTCCCACTGAGGAGAACAAATAAAGGTTCAGTTGTTTTTTTTTTGAAGAACCCATGTGTTTACCCTGCGTAAAAGTTTAGGGTTCAGTTTAGCATCTGAAGGTGGTTCTTTGATCTTTTTTGGTGCTATCAGACTTATTTGTGCAAAAGGGGTTTGTTTGTGCCTTAGAAGGTCAATTTATTTATGACTAAAAACCACCTCGAATCATTTTCCTCAGAATGGTATATGACGATGGATCCATATTTCTGGTTGAAGTGGCAGAAGTTAGTTTCCTGCCCATTTGTGATTATCGTTTGATTGTTATTTCAACAAACTGTCTCTGCTGGTGACTGAATTCCTTTGAAGAGTCTGTTGGTTGGAGCAGATGAGCTTTTGAATGTAAGACTGACCGACTGAGCGGTTGGTTTATTGATTCATTCGACAGATAAGAATAGTCATGCCATCACCTTGGACTTTCATTTAAAGTTATTATTGTGCAACTGTCTTCATCTGTCTGCCCATCCAGCAGTCTATTGTCAATCTATTTATCCATTCTGCTCTGTAAGACTCCATCCTTCCATACATCTTTCCGCCAATGCATCCATCTGTTCATTTTTCAGTGCTGCCATGCATCAACCCATCTGTCCTTACATGCACACATTTTTATTTGTCCAACTCTCCGTGTTCGCAGTTTTCTCATGTTTGTTTCGGTTTTATTTGCATGTTCTGGGGCTCAGTCTCAAATGAAACCTGTCCTGGAGTGCACTACTTTTAACAAAAACCTCACAGTATAACAATATTTATATCAACTAAATCAAAACCAACATGTTAAAATATTAGAGAAACATTTATAGTATAGTTTATACCGCCCCTCATAGTTTAAACTGCCACTAGTTTGACGCAGAACAAATGGAACAACAGCATTTTTTTCCCTCTAAAGAGGCATTTCACCAAAACCAAACCTAGTTACATCCCTGGTATAAAGTATTGGGTTTGGTACAGGTTGTTGACCATTGATTTCAGATGCCTATCACATCAGCTGGCACACTTTTGACTCTGGTGTTGTGCACTGAATAGATTTTCAAATACTTCGTAACTTTGTAGAAATCATTTCCTTTCCCTATATGACGAAGTCTTCATATCTGGTTCCCAAAACAGGTTAAAACAAATGCAAGTAATTAGCTGCAAATACTACTTGACCCTGGTGTATTTCTCATTTCACATATTTCCCCAAACTATAAACAGTCTGGCTTAATTTCATTTGGTATAGGAGTTACAGAGATTTAATGAGTTTGTAGTTTTCCTCTGGGTGATGTTGTCAGAGGACACTGAATCCTTGTTGTGTTAATTAAAGCTCAGCACAGTGATGGAGATGCAAAAAAAAAAAAAGGAATAGCTTCGCTCAAAGTCCCCACGAGGCATACTGTCGGGAAAATATAGTTTTCAAGTTAATAACTTGTGTTATGTACTTAGATGGACGCACATTACAGGGGTATATAAACTCTATTTGGGTTTCCAGTGGTCAGAATGAAGAAATGAAGTAGAAATGAACAATGACTTGTTCTTCTTTTCTAAATTGCTTCTAGAGAAAAAAATACTGCCTAATGTGAATTGCACAGCACACACGTGCTGAAGATAGCTAAGAGTTTGATTGGATAGTGATAGTTAATCATCTTCTGTTGCTAAATGTACACTCACCAGCAAAAGTAGCTGTCAACACAGATCTAATTTCAAGATGATGATATTTAAACATAATAAAATATCGTCATATACAAAATATCTTGAAGGTGAATTATATATTTTTGCAGCTTCTGAGCAAATATCTTAAGAGCTTTTGAGTTGTTCTCTGCAGCTGATTTGGTTGATCATATCTCAGCAGGTCTCCACAGCTGCAGCATATAATTAACCCACAATTACAACGTAATCACCTCACAGCTTTGAGCCCTTTTTTGTATGACTGTTTATAAATTCTAATTAAATTCAAGTATTACAACCAAAAAAATCTAGTAAAAAGTAAAAATTGTTTTGGCTATTCACTCACAGCCATGGTGGGACGCGTTTTAGATTAAATTAAACTTTGGCATTGTTACCAGTACAATGTAGTGCACTCCTGCAGGTTGTTTGAAACTTCAATGTCCTTGTTATGTTTAAAATTGGAGTTGAATATGTTTCAAATATTTGAAAAAGGAAAGTGTATACCTGAGGCGTGCTTGGTTTATCATCTCCTGCGAGTGATATTCTCATATCGCTCTGAAGGTATTAAGGAATTAGCCGACATACATGGAGAGTTGAATCAAGCACACCTCAAGTACCAGCACTTGTTCTGATATTTGAAACCATGTTCAAGTGATGTCATCTCACACCCTGGTTCAATCCACCATTCCCCTTCTTTTGTTTTCCTCTCCTTCTCCCCCCCCCCCTGCCCCGCCCCCCCCCCCCAATCCATCCATTCCTGTCCATCCCCACTCTTCCCCCTTCCCCGATCCACCCTCCCCCCTGTACTCCATCCCTCCCTGCCCTACTCAACAGTGTGGCCGGGATGCGGAGAACTTTGACCGTTTTTTCACACGCCACCCACCGGTGCTGACCCCTCCCGATGAGGAAGTGATTCAGAACCTGGACCAGGACGAGTTCCAGGGATTCTCCTTTATCAACCCAGAGTTCCCAGGAACTGCTGCTACCACCACTGCCGCCGAGCAGGCTTGATTTCAGCTCATGCACGGACACATGGACACACACTCATACATACACACACACACAAACATATACATAATCATTTCCCCCATTATCAACCATGTGTACCCTGAAATATACAGTACACATACAGAAAAACATATCAGCTCTAAATATCCTGGAAATTATTATAGTCCTCTTGAAGCCACGAGTTAAACTGATACACAGACATACAGAGTAAGATTTAAACACACATGTTTATTGTTCACACTGTTGCAACATGGATGAGTACATTTAAACAAATCATTTATTTCCCATACCTTTAAGTTATCAAAACATTACTATTAGAAAATATGCCATACAGTATGACATTTCACCAAGCATTGTTTTTGAGAAGCTTACAATTATAAGCCAAATGTAGTATAATATTGCACATGAAACTACAGTAAAAAACATTTGTAGGGAAACAACGAAACGTGGAAATCTGATTCGACACAAGCTTGTTAAATCAGTCTCATTTAGCATTTTGGGGTGATTTTCAACTTGTGTTGCTCACAGTGTGAACAAAGCGTGTTAAATTTATCATCAAAATCCGGATTAGAAATTAATGATGACCTTTAAAGGTTCAGAAAATGTCAAATTTAAACACACTCAGTAACAGACACATTAAAGTACAACACATTTACAACCTAATTACAGAAATATTGACAGAGCATGATTTCCCCAGCACACCCAATACACACCTGCATTATAATATTAATTCCACATGTAACATAGCTGCAGCATTCCATGTTATGACTCTTCTGGGGATGGAAATTGTGATTCAACTTTTCTTTCACTCATTCCTCGGCTCTTCCAGCGCGTTCTGAGTTAGGCTTGTAATTCTGGTGTGCTTTTTAATCAACGTATAATAATATTAGTGTCTGTATGTTTATTCTTATCTTAGCTAAAACTGGAATGCTTGACCTACTTGTGCATGAGTTTCTATATCAATAATAGCCCTGGACTTTCTCTCCCAGCTGCATTTTAGCGTCTTATCTCTTCAGCCCCTTTGCCGCCATTTTGCGGTTTTCAAAATGTGGAGTATTATTTTACTCAGAGACAAACATTGTAAGATCTGATTTTTGGCCACCAAATACCACAAATATCGAGTTTTTTTGTGTGTATTTGATGTCCAGCAGTGAGATCATGATGGTAAAATGCTGTTGGGAAATGTAGTCTTTATCAAAGCTTTGAGTAAGTTTAATAGATAGAAAATACTACTTCTTATACTCTGATTTCCTGTTATCTAGTATTTAAGCAATGAAAGAGACTAGCAGTCAGTTTCTTTGTGTTTTACAAAAGCATGACTCCAATACCTGGGCGTTTGTTTACAGTGTGTGTATGCACATATGTGTTTTATATGTGTGGGAATGAGTACTGTGTATGAAAACGCACATTTGCATTTTTGTGTCCATGCCTGCCTTCCCAGCGCCTTGCCTGGCCTTGTGTTTACGTTTTTTTGTATGGTGAATGTGTGCACAACCCTTCATATCAAGCAGTACTAGTATGATCCACTTTACTTCCAACTAGTGGCTCCACAGGTAGCAGAAGAGAAAACAGAGGAAAATAAGTAGAAATACAAGTAGAGCAGAAAAAGATGTTTTCCTGTACAGATGCATGATTGTTGAAATTGAAATAATTATCAAATAATATGAAGTTACAGTAAACGATAGTTCCTGGAAAAGCATCATCTGTGTAGCAGGTTAGGATCTATGGCCCAGGAACTAAAATTCAACCCAGGTTCCTGCTTTCAAAATGCAGATTAAGTACCTGAGCATATCAAAAAGTTCCTAGGCCCAAGAACCTTTTTTTAATCTAGTTTTTTGGTTATTTGGGAAAGGATTAACCTGACGCGCCAGATGGTTTGTTACACAGAACCACCTGAGAAGTCGTCCATGGAAACTGTTTGGAAAAGGGCAGGCACTTTTAAAAAATACTTGGCAGGTGATTGGATGAACCATCTGTCTATCACTGTCTATCACCGTCTTACCTTGTGAGGCAACTGGATTCGCACCATTGGTCCGAACCACCAGTGGTTCAAACACAAACGCATAACTTGAGGCCTGACAAGATGGATTCTCACGTGATCTTGTGATCTCAGCTGCCTTGCAAGGTAAGGAGAGGATTTGAGGCTCAACTCACTGTGATTGGTGGTTCTGCGCGCATAAAAAATTCTGTCCCAACTATAGCAGCAGTAAACATGGACACAGGTCAAAGCCAGGCCTTCTGAAGCAGGACAATGTGTGTGTGTTTTGTCTTTTGTTTTCCCCTAGCTAGCAATAATCTTGTTGACAGGAAAGCAGAATCGGGCTCAGGTTAGCACTGTTATTGATTTACATACAAAAGCTATAAAGTTATGAAGCTTGTTGGTAGGTGTATGCATCCCAGTCATAAAGATGGCTGTGTATACACGGGAGTGCAGCTAATGTTGTCTGGAAGTGACCGAAGTACTTCCTCATATCACACTCCTCTTCATCATTGAGGGACATCAGGTTTAATGGTGATTACCACCAGTACTAGTGGCATGAAGTTGTCTCAATCTGCAGCTGAAGAAGTCACTTTAGCTTGTTGTTTCTGGTATGCTATCATACAGTTAATACACTTGAACAAACATAACTTAGCATGACTGTTGACAGGATGTTATCTAAGAAAATGACTGGAAGTTAATATTGGATCAATGTATTCACAGTAATATCAAACCAGAATACAATAATTATTTCAAAAGACAAATTTTGAAAATTTTTGAATTTTGTCAGATTCCTAAAATATCTGTTGTAGCTTTATTGCAGAAGGCAGTCATACAGTAGGCAGTACATACAGATGATTTACAAAAAAAATGTAATTTGTAATTAGAGTTAAAAACATGGAAACAATTCAAAGAATTTCCTTTTCTTTTTTTTGCTCAGGTGAAGTCATTTGAAGTTTTGATTGATTAGAGAAAGACAAAAGAAAGTCATACTTAACATCTTGGTAAGGTTGGACCTGTTTGTGATCTCTTGTCTTGAAATTTGAATTGCTGATGAGTTCAGCACAGAAGAGCAGCTTTAGTGCTTTCACATTTTTGTCACGGCAATGAGTGTAAAAGTAAACGCAACTGTTGTGTTTTTATGACTTGACGATAAAGTTGAAATCTGTGTCCATTATCTGTGTCGTACCTCCATTGTCGGTATTTATTACAGTCAGTGTCTCTTGTATTATAACAACGACAAATACCTATATATACTTATACATACACATAAATATATAACTGTGTCAAATGTTGAGACACCATGTGGTCAGTATTGTAAAGGGCATAGAGGAGAGGTCTTACTCCAGGATTTCTGTTTTTGTTTCGATGATTCCTTCCTGCTGAAGGAGAAACAAAATGAATTCTGCATGAAAAAAATGCTTTTGTTTTACCTTTTTATTTAGGATTTATATACATTTAACATATTGGGGTGATTCATGTTTCTGTGTCAGTAGTGCTTCAAAGGCGTGATCCAGGCTACTGTTGTGTGCGCTACTGTATGTGTGAAAATAATGAAATATATAAAAAGAAAAAAAAAGGAAAAAATGCTTTTCACAATGCTTTCCATGTGCCAAATTTTTTTTGTTTTCCAGGAAAAACAGGCATACCTACAATAAAGGATTTAAAAGATGTTTTAGGGGTTGTTTGTTATGTTTTCAGTGATGTTCAGTGTGTATAATTTGATGTTCTTCAGGAAATTTACAATATGTAGTGGCTGTGGTGTTTATTCCTCTATATCTTTATTTATTTTAGCCCCTCTTTTACTCTCTCTTAATTTATTCACACACACACACACACACACACACACACACACACACTGCTGCTGTCCAATGAGTAGTAGCAGAGAATACGGAAGGGATAGAGGACAGTGAAGAGAAAGAGGTGAGGGGAAAGAGAGATTAGAGTGATGGAGGGTGACAGATGGGGAGGTTTCTGAGCAAATTGGAGAGAGAAAGGAAAACAGATGAAAGAGAGGAAGAGGGAAGCAATTCAACAATGAAGGAAGGCAAGGAGGAGAGAGAAAGAGGTAGTAAGAAGGGACTCTGGTGAGGAGGGAGGGGACGAGGAAGCAAAGCGAGGCTCTGTGAAGCGAGGCAGGCGGCTACGACAGGCTGTGCATATTTCATGGCTGCCACTTATCATAAGAGCCTTTCCTTGATGGGGGAGCGTAGGTCTGATGACTTCAAGGAAATAACATGCAGAACACGGCCTACATACACACAGCCCTGCTGAGCCACTCAGCCGCTTCACGCCGCCTCTAAAGCTGCTCGCAATCCACTGAAGTCGAGCCGCTGCTGCTGCTGCTCTGACTAGCTGCACATTTACTTTTAATAAGGGCTACTGTATCTTGCACCATTTACTAGCCCTAGTACAATATAATGCTTACAAGCATGGACAGAAACTAGCTGCAGTGGTTCTGAACCGTGTCTGAGCTGTGGCACAATGTGATGAGAAGCAAAATCTACAACGCACCAATTATCCACTGGGAATGCCTCTGTGTGTGATCATATGACTAGTGAAAGCCAGTGAGGTTCAAAATCCACAGCTGCAAAGAAAAAAAACTATGCCAGTGGGGTTTAAATTTAATAAAATTAGTCAAACGTGTTGAAGTGACCTTTCAGTTACTTACATTTGGTTGGAATCTCAAGGCATATGACCGTATGAGTGTGCCTGATGTCTTAGGACATCTGGCTCAGATGGTTTTAAAAATATTTTAGCATTTGTTGGAACAAGAATAGTCAAAGGAGCCATTTAAGAAACAGCCTGCAAGAAACACTTGAAGGACTGATCGTCAGTACAATATACTGTATATCTAAATTACTTTAGACCAGAATATCAGCCCTGTATTTCATAATATGGCATACACTATAATATGTTGTAATATGCAACAAGCACCACATTTATGTGGAGGCACTAAACAACTCTGGATTAGTCAGCAGTCCTTCGTAATTTTAGCCGTTGTTGATACATGTTTACAACAGAATCAAGCACTTCATTTTTTATATCTGCTTCTACAATATCACCTCAACATTAACATTTTTCAGGTTTCTGATCAAGACTCACACACTTTTTTACCCCAAAAACCCAAGAGAATTCAATGAGAAGATCAATACGGCTCTCATATCTGTCCATTAAATATGAAGCTACAGCCAGGAGACGGTTCGCTTAGCTTAGCATAAAGGCTAGAAACAGGGAAACAAGTAGCCTGGCTCTGTCAGAAGGTAACAACATCTGCCTAGCAGCATCTCTAAAGTACAGCAATTAAAATGTTATATCTTGTTTGTTTTATCTCTTTTTACATAAACAGAAATGTAACAATGTCAATTTATTGTTTATTGGGAGTTACGTGGCCGGGTGCAGTGACTTCCTGGAGAAACAAAGACAAACTAGCTGTTTGCCCTGATTCTAGTCTTTATGGAAAAAGGATGTGGAATTCTACTATAATGTGAAACTGTTGAATGTTTGTTTCTGTCTCATTTTAATTTTATTCAGCAGATAATTGTTTCTGTTAAGTTGATGTGCGTTCACTCACAGCAAAAGTTAGCTAATTAGCCAGCTGATCAGCTAAAATGAGACACCAGGGATATCTGCCGCACTCGTCCATGCAACAGATTTGTATTCAAATCCCAGAGAACAGCAGAAGTATCAGCTTCACCTCAATCTTGGTTAAGGAACAAAATTATATTCAGTGCATTTCCCCAGGTTATTACTCCTTTCCAATTCAACTTGTAGCTTCTACATCTTACATGCTGATCTTTATATTTTAGCGTTAAAAAGAATGGCTTCCTGTTGCTTTGTAGCTCTGTTGCAGCTTTAAAGACCCAATTCCCTCTTTGTTAACTGTATACAAACATTGTAGTGCAGCTGTATTTTATGCAAATTTATTATTACAGCAATACAGACTCCTGTGTAACAGTAAGTTCCAGCACATAAGCTGTATAAAGTTTGTATTGGAGTGGATGTAATAGCCAGTGTACACAGTAAGCTGCAGCAGTGCTGGAGTGTGTGTGATAATTAATTCCAAATATTGCGGCCCCCAAATTAAAGCCAGTGGCTTCAGCACAAAGCAGCCTGCGCTTATCAGCCCAAAACAGGTCAGCGTTCGATACCGCCTTTCATTCACCCTCCTCTCCTCTTCACCTCCCCTTTCCTCTGTGCCTCCCACTCTCCCCACATCCTCAGCTGACATCGGCTCGTCTCCCGCTAATCCTCTCGTTACTGAAAAGAGATGGGGTGAGGCAGGAAGGCAGAAGGGAAGAGAAGAATGAGAGGAAAGAGAGGGAAGGGAGGTTTAAAGAGGCAAAGACTAAATTAAAGACTCAGAGTCATGTTTCTCTATTAAAGACGTTGCCTCTGGAAAACAGTGACGTGAAAAATAATTTTGTGTGTTTGCCCTGATGCTACTGTATACTCTGAGCTTTATATCTGTACATCTATACCAAGGGCCACTGATATTTATCTCATGCCCTGTCCTTTGCTGCATCTCTTTCTCTCTGTTTTCCCCTCTCCATATCTCTGTCTTTGTGCCTCACAGCATTAACTGCAATTGAAGCGTGCTGAGATGGAACACATTATGAGTTGGCCTACATGGCTGGCAGCTGTGTGTGTGTGTGTGTGTGTGTGTGTGTGTGTATGTGTGTGTGTGAGTTTATGTGCATGTTCACCAGCGAACACGATTTTCAAGATTTTGGAAACATTAGAAAAAGGAATAAACATCTGTATTCCAGTCAGATAAACTGTCTCAACTGAAGAGTCCTTGCTCTGTTATAAATTGAATGACATTTAGTTTGACAGTGCTTCAATCAGCATCAACGAGTAATGACATATATTTGTAAAATTTTACAAGATATTCCTTCAAGATATGATAATAAATGCATATGTTGGCACACTTTACTATACTCAGACAGATGCCACACATCAGATTCATGTATGTTTAAAAGGCCTGCACACCCATGGTGAACCCACACAAGTGGTTTTAATTTACTATTCGCTAAAGCCCTGTCCCCTACAGGTACTATGGCTGTGAAGCTTTCAATTACATATCAAATTTACAGTGAAAAAAATGGCAGATTTACCACACAAATTTTTTAGTAATTTATTTGAAACAATGAGTCCTTGATCTCAGACAGAAATAGACTAAAACAGTCAATTTTGCCCAGCTGAAATAACCTTTGCTAGCAGATTTTATTAGCTGTAGCTAGCTTGTTAAGCTAGTGTTAGCCCATGAAAACTCTGTCTGTGGCTCATTTTTTCATGTTTCAACCTGACTTCAAATGAGAAGGGGTCTCAAATGTGCACTTGATGGCTACATACACGATTTTGTGCTAAAAGACTGAGGATTAAGCTGTATGTTGGGCAAAAGTCAGCAAAAGAAACAGCTCTTGAATAGCTGTGTAGAGCTAGTTAGTATGAGAAGGCAAATGTTGACTTGTGTCATTCTAAAGACCCTGTTTTGGCTGCTGAAGCATACATACTTACGTACAACAGTGTCTTTCAGTTTTTACGTTACAAGGGTAAAGGCTTTTAGGATGAGGAGTGGCTGGAACGTTATTGCAGTTAACGTTGGCTGCTGCAGTGTTAACTTCCCCAAATCAAAATAAAGAGCAGGACAGAACTGCTAACGCTGCCCTAAAACTCTGATATCATTCAAGACAGCTTTCACACAGCGGATGTGGTATATGGGGCTATTTCACAACTGTAGCCCCACTAACTAATGTAGTTAATGGGGTTAGGTGTGGGCGTGTTTATTTGTACTTTAGAGCGTAACTGCAGTGAAACAATCAGAGCAATCAGATGTTTTATTTATCTGATTCACTGCTTTGTTTTCGCTACCACCACTCCCCCTCTTCATTCTCTCTCTAGCTCGCTCAACCACCGCTGCTCTCTCTCTCTCTCACCCTTGTGTCATTGAGCCAGGGGAGGAGGGGCCAACGTTGAATGTTGTGTTTACAAACAGCGACCAACAAATCCTGCTTAGTATGCCTTTAAGCAGCATTAGAAATGCTAAAAGGTCATGGTTGATTTTTTTTCTGTTTTTCTTTTTTCTTCCAAAAAAAATTGAATTTTGTTGTTTTCAGAGGACCTGAGGCCAGATGCATAAAACTCTGTGTAGATTCATGACTAAATCTGTGTGTAGGCACAATGCCAGAAATATGCATACACTTTTTTTTTTTGTCAGATTTATAAAGAAAGCTGTGCACATGGATGGTTGTGTTTTATAAATCTCAGTCATTGTGAAACTGGGCACATGTCCATGAACCTCATTTCCACTCCCACAATGAGCCAGAAATGGATGAAGACACACCCTTAAGTGGCTGTTTTCATATCAGTTCACCGCATGCTCCACCAGTCTGTGTACCTGTCAATGAAACAGACAGGAAATAAAAAGTCCCGATTCACCAAGTGTGTTGCACCAGCGAAGTTCTCCAACAGCAGAACAGCTGTCATTATGCACGACCATTACGCACGGCTGTGTGGCTCTTTAAACCATCTATGTCATTAATTCACAACATGGACTTGTAAACCATCGTCAGCAGTGATATCTCAGAAATGTAATCAATGACTAGTTTGTAGCTCTCGTATTTAAACTGACTTCACAAGGTGTGACACAACTAAGGATAAAATAAAAAGAATATTAACAGCAAAATAAAATGTTGACTCCTATGTAAATTGAAAAAATGATCAAATTAATCACACTAAAATGATTAATCAATATTACATTCATAAATGCGCCTTTGATTGGCATTTTACAAATCTCTGTAAACACAAAAAACAATCTCACAATCAGTGCAACTGGTTCTCAACCAAAAATGTATTTATTTTTTTACCTTTTTTTATTCAGGGAAGTTTCACTGAGAGGAAGCCTCTCTTTTGCAAGAACACCCTGATCACATTCACACAGTTACACACATTCCAGCCCAGTATCACGCCAAAGCATGTAATACACATGCGCCACTATGATTGTCATGGTGTTTCCTGTTGCCATGATGACAAAGGTTGGGTAACTTTAAGGAAGTAACTTTAACCCACACCACATTTAAAGTGATCATTTTAACCCAAACCATTATCTTTCCCTAACCCTAACCAAGTGGTTTTTGTGCCTAAACCTAACCAGACCTTAACCACAATGTTGTAACGTGGTGCAAACATGAAAGATACTTGTGTTTTATTTTCACTCCAAAAGATGACACTGACACTGAGGACAAGCGTGTGTATTACAAGCTTTGGCGCAATATCAGGTTGCACATTCACACCTGGAAGT
Organism: Thunnus maccoyii; assembly: GCF_910596095.1. Classification (NCBI taxonomy): domain Eukaryota; kingdom Metazoa; phylum Chordata; class Actinopteri; order Scombriformes; family Scombridae; genus Thunnus; species Thunnus maccoyii. The sequence goes on along the minus strand of NC_056550.1, from coordinate 9,874,881 downwards.
GGCCCAGTATAACCACAGTCAGATCTGCCAGCTACTGAGCATCTCCACTGGAGCAGTTGGGATTAAGGGCCTTGCTCAATGGCACCTCAGTGTTGGTAATAATGGAGGGACAAGTGCTGTTTTTTCACTTTCCCCATCCAGAATTATCCGGCTGGTCTGGGGATTAAACTGACAACCCTCCAGTCACAAGCTTGATTCTCTAACCTTTAGACCAGCACTTCCTAAAGATTTTACTAAAAGATTCTGTCTCTCACTTTATATTTCATCTCCACGTCGTCACAGCACCCTGAGATTGCTTTAGAAAAACAAGTGTATGCCTGAAGAATGCATGAGGTGCGCACATTCTCACCACACATTCTGTGTTTATAAATACCAGTTTATGTGCGGGAGATGGTGTATGCGTGGTTTTTTGTGCGTACACATCGTTTACGTATGTGGACCCTGGTTTCTTATAGGAGATTAAAAACCCTTGGCTCCTCCAGTTGAGCAAAAAATCATCTTGTTACATGCTGTCTGAGTGTATCATATATATATTTTGTATCAGCTTGTTCCAGTTCTTCTTTGTAGCTATATTATGTTTACACTGAGTGAAAAATTCAGACCCAAGACTCCATGTTTTCTATAGCTGCACCACCAAATGGAAATATTCAAGACGTCTTGCTTATGCATCATTGTATAGACGTCCCCAAAATTGACTTTGCACTGACTGTGGATTGAACAGGTTAAATAAAACTAAATCTAAAATTTATAAAACTACATTTGATATGTTATATGGTGAATGACTTACATCACATCCATGTGAGTGCCGTACTGTACCAGCCAGGAGTGCAGACCTCTCTTAAGATGAGGCACTCTAGTGGATATCATGCCCAGCAACGTGAAGGGGGATCTGGGCCAGCTGTGGCAGGTGTGTCCCTGTGGATGGAGGGAGCTCCTTTCAGGCCACGGGAGAGTTGGCAGATGAAGGTAGGAGACGTTGGTTTGCGGTTTCTGTGATCTTCAAAACTCTCCTGTCCCTCTCTGTCTCTCTCGTTGTTATTTCTGACCTCGCCCCCCTCCCACCCCTTCCCTCGCTCTCTCTAAACAGTGAAAACAGGAATTGTTGTGATGCACAGAACACAAACTTTCTATCTTCACAAGTGTTGGACCAAGATTATAATCAACACATCTACTTTGCTAGCTCTTCTTTAATCCTGTTTCTGTCTCTCTTCACCTCTCTCCTCCCTCTTCCTCGTGCTGTGAGATGGACTGTGGCTTCAGCTGTTTGTGTTTTTAAGATGTACATGGTGTTAGACGCTCAGGCTCTTGACTTTGTGGATGTATTTGGCAAATCTCTGGCTTCCCTCGCTGTCTTTTTACATAAAATATTTATGGTTGTGGATTTTCTGAGATTGCCCCTTGTGTGGTTTTCTCTGTGACCGCTGCTTGCTTAGTGATGTGAATATTTATGTGGCCAGCTCTTATTCTATCCATTTCCTTCTCTCCCTCTCTGCCGCTCTCTTTATCCAACCTAACCTCTTAATTTTATATTAATTATCTGTCTATCTATATATCAATCTATCAATCTGTCGTTTTCTGACATTATGTCTTACCAGTGACAGTATCTTTGGTGGCATGTTGGCCAAAATCACGTGACAGCGCACACACACTATCACACACACAGTCTAAGCTTCCTGCCACTCTCCGTTGGAGAACATCCTACAGGCCATACATGGCATACATTGATATGCCCGTGTGTGTGTGTGCGTTTGAATGCCATCTTCCCTTCGGTGTTTGCTCGTATCCACAGAGCCTTACGGTACCATGAGTGCATATAGCATGGGTAGTTCCGATAAGAATCAAATCCTCAAACGTATGAGTGTGTCAGTGTGTGTGTACGTGCGTGTGAATCAAGTGGCAGCCACTCTCTCTTACCGCATTTAATGTGCCCCTCCCCCACATGCTAACATACACTCCTCCATCTTTAACACCGCTCTTTTCTTTCCTCTAACCATGCGCCAACTGAGCCGAGCAGTGCATTAACAGTGCCCTGCCCTAGAGAAACACTGCTGTCACACACACCTAAACACACACACACACACACACACACACAGAAATGCCCCACCCCCTACAAAAAGTCACAGTTGTTGTTGCCTGTACTCTTCTCAGCATTTCATTTACCTATGCTCCCTCCTCATCCTTTAATATATTGTTCTGACTTTATTCTTTATTCTTTTTCTGAGATCTGCTAGCTCAGGTTTCCTGCCACCACTTGGTACAAACTGAAAATATGTACCTCTAACAAGAAGGGACAGTCCAAGTTAAGATGACTTGCGCTTTTATGAAGTTGCTATTAAATATAAAGTATCTAACAGAAGTGCTTTCTCTTCTCTTTCTTCCCAATCCATCCCATTCTCAATTTCCATTTCAATCATTTTTTTCTCTCTCTTCAACTCTCCCTCCCATCATACCCTCTCCTTGCACAATCTCTCAACTCCACCCGCAGAGGAACCGTCGGGACACCTGTAACTTTGACAAGGAGTTCACCAAGATGCCGGTGGATTTGACGCCAACAGACAAGCTTGTGATCATGAACCTGGACCAGGACGAGTTCCTCGGCTTCTCCTACACTAACCCTGAATATGTGGCTCCTGCAAATTAACATGCATTAGATCCCACTGACAGACTGGTAGAAAAAGAGGTTTCAGAAAGCAAACTAGCGTTAAAATTACAATTATTTCGTGTGTGTTCAGATCATGTCTGCATTCATTTTAGGCCGCACTGGGGTTTGTCCAGTACTTCAGCACAAGAAAGGTATCACAACACTAAACTTGCACAATACACTGGATACCAAAGACTTTGAAGAATTATTTCAAAAATTTCAAAATGTCTATACAAATAGAGGGAAAAATATTAAATTCAGAAGACAGAAAATGAAAGACAAAATGAAGGATAAATGCACCTTGATTCCAATTTTATGCTATGAAATATACTGTTATAAAGATAGAATAGCTGCTCTGTTTATTGCATTAATCTGCAACAAACATTTTACCATTTTCAGTATTCTTAAGTGAAGTTTTGTGATACGTTTTCTGGTGTTGTTCCGCAAGTTACATACAACAGCAGCAGTCTTGCCAGCCTGGCATGATTAAAATGGCCACCATTGCTGAGAGATATTGAAAGGAACATTGTCTTGAATATTGTTTAGAAAGACATTCACTCTAGTCCTAATTTTAAGTCTTGTCACCTATCCATTATTTTGAATCGTGGACATGGACAGATGGGACCAAAACAAACAAGAAATCTACGCTGAATGTTTGTAGATTATGAGCGGACCAAATCTCAAATATGTTTGTATTAGCATTTCATGATGTTAGCTCTTTTATAAATTTTTTTAGTCTAATAACTATCATCACTTTGTAAAACTGCATGGGAGTACAAATTAATAATGTCCCACTGCCAACAAATTGCATCTGTAGTATCTTCTGCAACCATTCAAGTGGTAGAAACTCCACTCGAAGCCGTCTGAACATGCACCATGAAGACCACTGGTTTAATTTGTGTGTCTTGACCATTGCTGCCTGTTTCGACAAGCCTGCGCACTGTCATGATTTGCACCGTGTAAGTGCTGACACACACTCAGACTGAGCGTCTCACACTGGGCCGTCACAGAGGAATATGCCTAATGAGCAAACTTCACAGCCTGTCAAATCTTTTTGTCCTTCTCTTGCTTCTTTTTCTCCCCCTGCTCTCGCCTGTTCCTTTCTCCTCTCCCTCATCCGCCTGTTGTCTCTCCTTTTTATTTTTTTGTTTTGGCTCTAATCCTTACTTCTGTCAAGGCCTCACTGGGGGCCTGGTATGATGTGATGTCACTAGGTTGGCAATGCGGCAGTCACCAGTGGAGCGCAGTCAGCGCACACATGCAGATGCACACACAGTGAATGAGGACATGCTTTGACAACCCCCAAGTGAGCAATAATAACAACAGCAATGCTGCTTTCCTCAATTATTTAATTTGCACTTCCTTCCCCTAACACATCTGTGTATGTGTGTGTGTGCATAAACATATGTTCATGTATTGACAAATGTCCATATGCTAGAGTATATGTACGAACGTGTGTGTGTGTGTGTGTTTCATAAGGCTTCATTGGATAAAGCCAATTATTTCAAATTCAGCTCAAATTCAGCAAATCTGCCTTCCAGCTTCAAACCACATTACATTGGTTATAATGCCAACTAGCTGTGTGTACTGTACAGACACACACACGAGCACACACCCACAGCCATACAGTCCAATCCATGACAGGGTTGGAATTATTAGGTGAAGCGTAACAAGGCGGACAATGACTGTGAAATGTTTGCTCCTGGAGGCACACAAGATGTATACTGTAGGTCCATTACACAGACTCAGAATTTCTTTTTCCCCCCTTCTTTAATCAGCACAAACAGTACTCTCATGCATACTATATACAGCACGTATGCGTGTATTGTATATATTTATATATATGTAAGCAAACACAGACACACAACATTTCCTAACTCTTTCACCTTTGGGAATATTACACCGTATCTGACTCCATAATCTTATTCTTTTTGTTTTATATGTTGTATAATGTAAAATATAAAGTATAATGTTTGTGACGGCCTTTCTCATGCATAGAGCTGTGTATTGCTCAGGTCAGGAGTGTAAATATCTCGTAATGCTAATCACGCCTACTCTTAACATCTGCTGTTGGGATTCGTAGACCCTGAAGCATTTAATAGCACTCAACAACTGTGTCTACCTGTGTGTGTGTGTGTGTATGTGTGTATGTGTGTGAGAGAGAGAGAGAGAGAGAGAGAGAGAGAGTGACTGGATGAATGAATGAGTGTGTAACTGTACGTGCATGTATTTCAGATACAATTTAATATAAGTCTTTCTTTAAACCTTAGAAGAAACCTCTTTTTTTGTGGCAAAGACAGATCCGACCAACTTCAGAGAGCTAACATGAAATGAAAACTGCTGCACATTTACAGTAACATACATATATAAACACGTTTGTTTCCCATGTCAAGCTCCATTTGCAGTGTTTTAGAACATAATCATCAGTCAGTAACTCACACTTCACAATTACGGTTATGTTTGGTGTTAAAAATCTTGATCAGTACTATAAGGAATTATACTATGCATGCATGTGATGATCTCTCTCTTTCATATCTTGTGCCATATGATATGGATTTATCCTATATTAAGTGTTGTTTGGTGGACTGGTGTGTGATAATTACTTTAGTAGACATTACTTGGGTTTATGTTGCTTAATTTATGATAAAAGTATCCCTCATGTCATTGTTAGTTATGTAGTAAATATTATACAAGGGCCATATTCTGCTTCATTTGTACATATATAAATATTTTTCAAGTCTATAGGGGTAAGAGTCTTCCATTCCCATAGTTGTATTTATACACAGAAAAGTCAGTGTGTTTAAGGGTAAATATATATATATATATATGAGTTGCAATAGAAAACATGCAGATAAGGCAGAAAAATATCTGTGACGGCTGAAATATGATGAGATTTTCATCAAACATTACATGTTTAGCTCTCCACCTAGCCACCCATACAGATCGAACAACTCTTAAGTAGTGTCCTCCTTCTTTCTCTACTTTCTTTCCGACCTTTTCTTTGATCGGGCCTTTCCATCTGTCATTTTTTTCTTCTGACCTTTCCCCCTCCTTCTTTCCTCTCTCATTCAGCTTCCTCATTGTCTTTTTCTTTCCTCATTCTCTTTCCTCTTGACCTTTACCCCTCTCTATAGGCTTTTTTTAATGCTTCACCCTTTCCACTATTTTCCTGGCTTCTCTTCTCCACTCTCCACTTCTTCTTATTTTTCCTCCTTTTCTTCTCCTTTATTAAAGATCCGACCCACAATTTTTTTTTTTACCTCTCTCACTTCCTCTTATCTATAATCCGTCCTTTATCATTCTCGTCTCATTATCCCTGATTTGTGCCATACCGCTTCTCTTTACATTTCTCCCCTTGTCTCTTGCAATCTGCAGCCTTGCCAAGGCTACTTGAGACAAAACGTGAAATCTGATGAGCTGTTACTACAATTTAAAATTTGATGGCTGCCTCTTTCCGCTTTGATTTCAGCCGAGCTTACATGCTAAACAAGAAGTAGTTTTATAATAACATGGAGATAATTTACGGTTTTTACATGCAGAGAACAGCAAAGATACTGCAGAAGAAGAGTAAGAATGTGTTTTGTGAGATAGTTTACTAATAAGAAAATATGTATTGTGATGTTTTCGATTGTAAGAATAATAATAAATAATGTTGAAAGAGACAGATTTGCCTCATTTCCAGTCAAATGTGCTTCTCAACTGACTCATGTCTTCCTGTGTTGTCTTCTTATTGAATTTCAATATCAGTAGCTACGGTGCAAAGAAAGGCCCAGAATTTAATCAAATGTCATGTCAGATGTGTCAACCATATTTCATATTTACACTACCTTTTTATTCCTCAATCTAAATATGTCATATATTAGCAAGCTAATATAAGTTTTCTGTTGCCAGTTCAGTTAGCTATGTAACAGTTACACCATGCAGTTACAGAGGATAAATATTTAGTAACGACTAATCTAACTCCATGTAAGAATTAGTTTGTTTTAATTAAGTGATGTGTAAATCTCCACTTAGTAGACAGTTATGTTATAACTAGGTAAAGTCTCAATTTATGAACAACTGGTGTATTATTTGGTTATTTCAGGCCAAGTTTGGTAGAAATCACATATTTAAATCTTAAAAGTTTCAGAACTAAAAATATAACATTATTAAACCACAATAAAATAACGATTTTTGCTCTCAAAAGTTGCAGAATTTTCCGTAAATGTGTATGTGTGCTACTTGCATGCACAGAAAAGAATAAGGTACCTGTTAAACATGTGTTGTACATAGTACAGTTTGACAGCAAATGCAGAATAAACCATTATTATGCATGCTTTTCAATTGGCAGGCCACCATTACTGTTATGTTTCGCATTTACACACATACACACACACGCACACATACATCCCGTCTCACTGTGCTTTGCTTCATCTGCCTGTGATAATAATGAAAAAATAAAAATAATGATAATAATCCGACTTCTCATAATGACAAAATCAATATAATATTCTGCCACAGAGAGCAGGAGATAAGATAGATGGAAAGAATGAATTTTAAAAGCGATATGAGGACTGAAAAAGAAAGAAAAAGAAAGGCAGAAGCAGGAACAGGTAGGAGAAACAGAAGATGGAGGACAAAGAGGAGCAGGTTGTTAATCTAGTGCTGTACTCCCTTGCCTACACATTTGGCATATACTGTACACCTACCACAGTAAACTAACAACAACACACATTCATTTGATATGGGAATACACACAGCAGACTGTACAAGTATAAACATTATCTTCTGTCCTGCCAAACAAACTGTTACCTCCCCTGAAGACAATGACATTTTCTAAATAAACCTAAGTCACACGTGCATGCACTCATACACACATACACACACACACATACTACACATAGCTTAGAGGCTAAAGTGTGCATGGGTGTGCAAGTGAGTATTTCCTGAGACTTAAATCAAGTCAATATCAACTCAAAAAGGGAAAAAAACATTATACAAAGAAAACAATACACTGATAAACCACCACAACAACATATAACATAGCAGGATGACACAACTGCAGTACAGTACCACATAATCAAACATAATATTTTGTTGATTATCAGTATTGGTGATCATAAGGTCTACTTGACCTATAAGCAGAACCAAGTTCCAAAATCATCCAGTCTTCCATTTGCATCATGCTGCACCAGGATTGCGCTCAAACTCAAATGCAAACATTTGGGCTTAGGCCCCATTGGGCTTGGGTCCAGTTTCAGGGAATTAGAGGTACTGCTGTGCTTAAAACAACATTTCAATTATCTCTGATTGCTGGGACGGGGAAAAAACAAGTGTAGCTTTAATATTAGGCAAGCCATAGCTTGCTACTGGCTACATAATGCTAAATGACAAATTAGGTTTGTCATCAGTGGTTGTGATGTTGATGGGTAGTTGCACTGATTCTGTGGTTAGCTACAGTAGCTAGCAAAGATCTGCTGTTGCTGATGTAAAGAAAGAGACGGCGAAGGGAAGACGGGGGCTGAAGTGAACGACAGCAGGGCACTGCAGCACACTGGAGAGAGAGATGAAAAAGGGAAACTGACAAAAGCAAAAGAATCTCTTATTTATTTCATTCAGTGGATCTTAAAAACGCTCAAGAGGGGAGCATGACGGAGGAGCTTATTGGATTTATTTCACACTATCTTTCTTTCTTGCTCTCTTACACTCTCTCTCTCTCTCTCTCTCTCACACACACACACACACACACACACACACACACACACACACACACACACACATACACACACACACACACAGCCTGACACACATTTTCATTAGGCAAACATATTAGACACACTTTCACACCATCAGACATGTGCCTTCACAATTAAGATACATCTCTTTCCCCCTGTGTCTCCCTTTCATTCACTCTCCACTTCCCCTCTCTCTCTTAATCAATCAGTCTCACTGTCAGTCTCTTGCCCAATCAGTGTCCAACACACACACACACACACACACACACACACACACACACACACACAAGCAAACACACATACATAAACTATTACTTCACATTAAAGATTTTGACAAATATCATTTATCTTCCAACAACAGCAGTTTGTTTGGAATTTTTAGACAAAGAGACAAAGAAGTGGGGAACTAGCAAGAGCAGTGATAGCCAACATGGCTGACAGAGTGCCACCAGAAGCTTAAACTTTAACAAAATTTGTGAAAAGTGTAGATCCAATTTGAGGCTTTAAATCTGACCAGAAATAAATTGCTTCTGCTGCCAAACGAGACAACACACGTCTGAAAAATTCTCACCTCCAACCAATGTATACACACACACACGCACACACACTTCAGTAGACCATTTCCTGAGGCTGTGTCTTTGGACGTCTAAGTCATAAATCACAGTTTTGACATATTAGCATCACGCCAGAATCGTGCCACATCACCATATGTCCTCTCTCTGCCCTGGAGTCATTCCCATCTGGTGAAAAACACACACAAACACCAACAAACACAGATGCACACACATGCATACACCAATACTGTGCACGGGCAAAGATATGCATTGTATGATACACATGAACACTGTCATCCTCACAAACGCATAGATATACAAAAAAAAGCCAAACTGGTCAGTCAGAACAAAAGCCTCTTCTTGCAACATTTCACGGACTCTCACTCTTTAATGGTAAGAACACACACGTCTCTGTGTGTATCAATCTGCCTGTGAGTGTATCCAGCCCACTCTCTTTGCAGTATATTTGTGTTGTCAGTCATCTTCCTCCTCCTCCTTCTCCTCTCTCTTCCTCCAAACAGTTTATCTTTCGCTCTGTAATTTCTCTATGGTTTTCAGTTTCCTCTAACTTCTTCCTCTTGTCTTGCATTGCCCTCCTCCTCCTCCTCCTCCCAGTCTCCGAGCGCTGGCCAGAGGCGTGAGAAGGTTCCGGCTCACTGAGCAGAAACCCCGCAGTCCTCCTCCTCCTCCTCCTCCTCCTCTCTTCAAGAACCACCCCATCTTCCTCTCCTCATGCTCCTGTTGTACTGCCAATAACTGAGAGAAGAGAGGAGAGTTAGAATTATGGAAAGGGAGACAGAGAGAGAAAGAGCAAACACAAGATAGTTGTGTTTTCAAACTGCATTTCCCTTGATCTGTGGTGAGGCCTTTGACCCTGCTCTACCCCTGCTGCCTAGCAACACCAGGGCCAAATGGTAATAAGACTTTTGGATGTTAATACTGCACCTTTCTGAAAAGTTTCTGTCAGCAGCTTCTTGTAAGAAAGAAAGATCCACTCAAAACAACTAAAGCATGATTAACATTTTTATTGTTATATTTAGGCACGCAAACTGTTTGGTTAAGGTCAGGGAAAGATCATGGACCTGCTTAGATACTAGAAAGTCAACACTTGAAGCGTAAGACAGGGCATGTTTACTTTTAACATGTAACAGAAACCACAATTTTTTCTTAAGTGTTTTTGTTCCGTGAACTGTCACCCACCATCAACCCCAGCCACCTTCCTACTGTTTGTGTGCACCACAAACGAAACACAGTTCTAACCTCACTGAACGAAACTTTGCCATCACTCTCCCTCCTTGCCCTCCTCTACTCCATCCTTTCTTCTTTTCTCCTTCTCCCTTTCTCCCTCTCCACCACCTCCTTCTATCAACCTCACCCTTTCTTCTTCCTTCTATTCATTTGTTGCCTCTATCAACGCCCCCCCCCATATCTTTCCCAACCCTCATTCTTTCCTCCCTCATCCACTCTTCTTCTCTTCCTTCTACCTCAGTCTCCCTCACCTTTTCCTTACTCTCTCTTTCCTCCTTCCTCTCCTCCTGTGCTGTCACTCCTCCTACCTCCCTCCCTCCTGTCTCTCACTGTACTTCTCTTCCTGAAGTCATTTCTATGTTAATGAGTCTCCTTGTGAGATAACGCAGGCAGCAAGGGCCTCGGACACACACACACACACACACACACACACACACACACACACACACACACACACACACACTGGCAGAGCAAGTGAGAAGGATGATAGGACCTGTCACTGCTCTCTCTGTTGATCTGTTCATGCATTTATTTATCTGTAATCCTTCTTTCTCCCCCTCTCTTTTCCCATCTCTCTCTCTCGCTCTCTCTCTCTCTGTTTGTTTTTGATCACTTTAATTCCTCTGTTTCTTCCTGTTTTTATTTCATAGTCAGCTACACAACCACCACCTCCATCAGCTGAACAGTCACTCTGTCAGTCAGCTAATCACTCAGCCCATCTTTAAGTCAGTCAGTCACTTATAGCATGATAGTCAGTTGGTATATCAGTCATTTAGGTAGTTAAGATTGACACTAACATACAGCTAATTGTAAAGAGATATACTTAAAGCTGCACCAATCAATATTTTTGTATCAAGAGTTGATCAAATTACTATGTCTAATGTGGAAGGGACCCCTCGTAGTGACAAACCCATCAAGAATTTTCACCAACTTTGATCTACTGTGGCAACAGAAGTAGATCAACCATAAACAAGGCAGGTATAAAAGAGATAGAAACACACATACACACACCACAGAGGGAGATACAGATGTGAGGAGCACTGTGACACCCATTTTGGCTGTATTGGGCCCAGTTATTCACACACAGTCACACAGCTGACAACCATGTAAGTCAGTACAAACTATCTTGCACTTCGTTCTCTGTGTTTTCTCTCTTTAATGAATGGATATGTATGTGCATGGGTGTGGGTGTGTTCATTCACACACAAACATGCACACTGGATGTTTCAGAGCCGCAGTAATAGGTAATAAATGTGAGTCTGCATGCTCAAAGAGAAAGAAATAAAGAATAAAGAAAATGAAAGAAAAAAAACACAAACCACCAATAAAAACACAGATCCAAATAGCAATAAGAGAGGGGGATGCGTTCATGCATTGTATCATCAGTCCTGTCATTGTATCATCTGTATTGGTCTTCAGAGAGGAAAACATCTTCCACTCACTGCTGTTTAAACAGGCAATACAATGAGCTTTAAAACAGTCATATCTGTTCAACCGCCTGCGACACAAGAGCGCGCCTATAGTATGCACACACACACACACACACACACACACACATACACACACACACACACACACACACACACACACACACACACACACACACACACACACTCCAGTGTGTTAAGTGAACTGTGAAGCTCAGACCGCCTTGTGTGGAAGCCTCGCTGGAGTGGAATCATTAAAAACGGTCCGTGGCTCTTTAAGTGGCGTCTCTGCTTCTCTCCCGGGCGCGATTCTTCATGCATCGCTTGCCAATCTCTCTCCCTCTCTCTCTCTCCCTTACTCTCTCTTCTAACTAATCAGTGCGGTGCAGGGGCTGGTGGATGAGAGAGGAAAACAGAGGGGAGAATAATGCTACGCTTGGTTAGAATCAGCACCAGGGATAGCGCCACAGCGCGGCCCGTCGTACATTCAGCACCACGGACAGCTCTACAAACACGACAGAAGCTCGTATCGCGCCTGCGGCAAGCGGCGCGGCACAGCGGTAGTTTGTGAACAAACCTGACCGACATTACTGTGTTTATAACACTTTTGTGTAGATATAGTCCAAACACTGCGCTTTTAACTGGCAGTCTAATTAGCCTGTCTACAGAAACATAAAGAGTGACTCTGATAACACCCCTCCCATAAGAACCAGACCTCCTTTCATTGACATTAAATATTGTCTCCTCTCTGGACCGAAGCCTCCTCGTGCTTTATACTGACGGCGTTGCGGTGGTGGGCGGGACATACAGCAGTGACTGCACGTGATTAGTTCCTAAAGGGCGCTGTCACCCACGAGCCCAATCCGAGCCGAGCGGCGCGGCCTCAGGCGGAGTTTGAGGAGACGCGCGGTTAGTTTTAGTTTGTGTTGGTTGGACCGAGAGGAGGAGGAGGAGGAAGACGAAGAGGAGGAGGAGGACGAGGAGGAGGAGGAGGAGGCGACGGCTGTCATTTTTTTCATTTGTACCAACGGGCACGTTTCTCGGGAGCAAACCCAGGCGGGTGTATCTGTCCTACAGCCTCTATCAGCAGGCGTCTCATCGGCCGGTTTGTCCCGGTGTGTTTCAACTTCGGCGACGAGAGAGAGCCGACACGGCTGTTTTGGGGAAGAAAATTGATAAATCCCGTCTTGGTCTCATTTTGGTGCCTCTTTAAAGCCTGTTTAACTTAAATACCCGTGCTGCGCGTCTCTCTGCTGCAGATAATCTGCTAAAACTGAATTTATATTAGCGGCTGCGTGTTTGGACGAGTCTCCGTATCCTATACTCTGGACATCGAGGAGGAGCAGGAGGAGGAAAAGAACATGTCAGTGAGTCAACAGCTGGAGTGGAAAACACACGACGGATCTCGGTCCACTCTCTTCATCGCTGACGTATGGGCTTTATTCATCGTTTCATTCATTCAGTAATTCAGCAGGAAACCGACCACAAAAAAGAATAAATCCGCTGTGTCGCCTCATATTCTGCCGCTGCTGTAAGAGAGATTGTCAAAGGAAGATAACCCTTCTCCTGTCAAGAAACCCAGCGCAGCGGTGAGTGAGGGGCGAGCCGCCTAATCAATGATGTTTTAGAAGAAACACAGTAAAAATCTCTCTCTCTTTTGACTTATGCTGTGCGGTGACATCAGTGTAGAAAATAAACTAACACCCCTTTTTGTTGTTGTTTTAAAGATGGAGTCCCCCCGCGCAGACCTTGGCTGTTAATGGTTAACAGATTAATAAGGGAGCTGTTTTGGAAAAAGCAGCAGCAGAAGTTGAGAAGATAGGAGGAGGGGAAGGAAGGAAGGAAGGAAAGAAGGAAGGAAGGAAGGATAGAGGGGAAACGGAGCGAAGAAGAGGAGGGAGAGAAGATCTCCGGTTACTGGTGGATAACGCAGCTGTAACGCAGCTCGCCCTGCTTAACCCCGGGACAAATAAACGGAATAAACGGAAGGAGGAAAGGAGACGCAGAATGTGGCATCGCCGTTACACCGACTGCTCTGACTGAGTGAGGGCAGTGTCGGGTAGTTGGGGACAACCGGTGGTCGTTAAACCTCCAGTGTGTGCGTGTGTGCGCGCGCACGTGTGTGTGTGTGTATGGGGGTGGTGATGGTGTTTGTGGTGAAAACCGGTTTTTGATGCGCGACAAAGTGACGTGCCGCCCTCCCACCTTCCCGCCCTTTGCCACGAGCCTCTTGTCAACTCAACGGACAAGGCAGTCAAGTACTTCCTTTTTCGCCCCATACTTATAAAATCCTTTACCTCTATATATTTCTGTTTTTATTATTATTGTTGTTGAGTGCCTGTCTCTTGAACCACTCATTCTGACTCTCCAAGTCTCGCGGGATATAAAGGAAATAAAAGGGGTGAATACAAAAGAGAGGAGGAAGAAAAAGATTAAGACAAACAGGAGCCGCCTATATGAAGATGCTGATGTGTGACCGCGGCGTCCAGATGCTCGTGACGACGGTGGGCGCGTTCGCCGCCTTCAGCCTCATGACCATCGCCGTCGGTACCGACTACTGGCTGTACTCGCGCGGGGTCTGCCGCGTGAAGAGCAGCGGCGACAACGACACGAGCCGCAAGAACGAGGAGGTGATGACGCACTCCGGCCTCTGGCGAACCTGCTGTCTGGAAGGTACGTGATCAGTCTGACTGACTGGCTGTCGGTCTCTCTGCCTCTGCTTCTGTGTGTGTGTGTGTGTGTGTGTGTGTGTGTGTGTGTGTGTGTGTGTGTGTGTGTGTGTGTGTGTGTGTGTGTGTGTGTGTGAGCGCGCGCGCGCGTGTGTATGTGTTTGTGTAGCTGTCTGTTTCTCTCTGTGTCTCTTTCCCTGTGTGTACCCGTGTGTGTTAGTCTTCTCTGTCCCTGTCTAACACACACATCCTGTCTCTCCTACTGTCTGCCTCTGTCTATCTAACACCAGAGGAGCATTGGTGTGCTCAGTGTGTGTGTGTGTGTGTGTGTGTGCCCGTGTGAGTGTGACAACATCCCATAATCCCTGTAACTCAGTTCTTAAGAAGCTGTCCTTTCCTGAGTTCACCCTTGCATCCTTTCCTCTGCTACAGAATAGAGTAGAATAGTGTTCTGCTCCTGTTTGGTTGTCATCACACTGCATAGCTGAAGCTACAAATAAAGCACTAACAGGCACAACAGAGACAGCTGGCAGTGTTATTAGCCAGTCAGCTGCACTGCTAACAAGTACCTGGAACTGCACACTGTTGCCGGGACTCGAGCACACAGAGCTGTTAGGAATTCATTCTTTTGAAGCCATCTTGTTATCTTGTTCGGAGCCAGAAAACACAAAATTGGGCATAACCTGGGACGTGTCTGTGGTGGGTTTGGCAACCACCACAGTGAGAGTTGAAGCTTGAAGGGGTTCTGTCAGTTTTTGCAAACATGCCCAAATCATACCCTGATTTAATTGACTGAAATCGTATCATAACAGGCTATTTTTGCCTCCAGAGAATATTGAGAATCTACTGATTTATTTCATTTTATTTATTTATTTATTTATTTTTGAGGCTGAATATAGTGTCTATTACAGGAACTGAATCTTAAGGCACTCCCACATCCATGATCACACAGGTGTGGTGGTTGTTGCTTCTTCCTGCTGCATCAGTTGCATTTCTGACATAAATCTTAAGACCTGTAGTCAGCTCCACCAATCAGAAGTCATGTCACACAGGTGTAGCTTTAGGTGTAGTGAGAATGTAACATTAGTGCAAATTTCATAGTTATTACTGCTAATCAGAAGTATATTAATGTCATTTCTGTAGTCAGCTCAGTAGTGTAACTGTTGTTTGAGTTTTTACATAACTTCTGGCACTTCTTACTTGGTCTATAAGTCCTTATTTTGCATCATTTAATTATTTAAGCAAGACCAGAAAACATTAAATTAAAGGGTGTAATCCTGTGTTTTACAAGTTATGAAACCTATAACAGAGGTGACTAGCCCATTGAATTGTGCTTTTACCAGCAACTCAGATTGCACTGCTTCAGACACTTGAATCCCTTATGTGTTACACTCTGTACTGTACTTTGACCACAGTTTTGGATCAGCTCTCTGATTCATGAAGTCATTTGATTTCCAATCCTCATGTCTTGTAGCTATAAGGTGAATGCAAAAATCTAAACCAAAGTGGCCGAGAAGTGGTAATAAGAGAAGTGGATTAAATAAGAATAGTTGTTTTCATAAGTACATAGTGTGAAGAGGGCAGGTTCAAGAGAGACTGAGAGAAGAGTCGAGGGCAGGGATAATGGAAGCAGATAACATATATAAAATAGTCACCTTTTTCATTTGAGTTTACTTATATTGGAAAGCAGTTAAAGCATGCTTGATCACAGTTTATGTGGCTCCAAACTTTGCAATGACAAAATACATGAAAGCTCTAATATCTGAGGAGAAAACAAAGTGATCATATGATAAAATAGAGATAACAGGGAATGGTAAATGTGTTTCTGGGGCAACTTGTTGGTGCATCACTACGGCAAGGCACCAAGTTTGAGGTTGCAACAAAGGTGTGTGTATGTTTGTTTGATGTGTGTGTGTGTGTGTGTGTGTGTGTGTGTGTGTGTGTGTGTGTGTGTGTGTGTGTGTGTGTGTGTGTGTGTGTGTGAATCATAGATTTTAGTCTAGGCTTTGACCTTGGCTGCATGTTGTCCTCTGTTTCTCTGTTTCTCTCCACCTTTAATGTTGCCTTCCCTGTGGAATTTTGTACGAAGCAGAGATGCTATAAATCAATTTTAAGATGTGGCTTTTTTATGTCGGAGGGAGTTCAAATCACTTATTGTAAACATGGATATACAGTCAAATCCATGGATTGCTTGGTTGCAGTATCATGTTAATAAATCCAATAATAGCAACACTGTGGAAAACCAAATATTTCTACAACAACACAGCCACCTTCTCAGGTGATCAATAATTTGAAACTCATGATAGGATTAGTGGTTTGCTTGGGAATCTATGATATGTATGCATGTGTGTGCCTTGGAATTCCTCTTAGTCTTGCCACTTTGTGTCTATTTGAAATACCTTTTGGAAATTCAGTCATTTAGTGTCTTACTTTCTTAACAGAGAAAGTAAGACACTACAGTAAAGTGAGATGAGAGAATTAATATGGGTTTAATCTTTGTGTGTTCAGTACAGAGGTACCTCCATGACATGTTTAGTTTAGCTCAGCACAACAGTAACTCCTTGTCGGTTGTCCCTTGTGTATTTAACACATACAAAAAACCCCACTGTGGTTTAATGAGCAATTTGTTCATGCATTGGAGCTTTTGACCAACAATAGCTGAACCCGGTACAGCACGCAGCACCTCAGAAGTCGTCATGGTGTATTTGTGGCTTCCTACTTAACAAATAAAACCTTTTATGAGACAATTTTGGAGCAGTTTGAAGGTGTATATTTTGTCTTTGTTTCCCACTACTTCTATTCTTTGTGCTAAGTGAGGCTAAACTTGTCTTGGAGTTATCTTCTTACTTAACCCACTGAGATGAAACTGATATCAGTCCTCTCATCTAATTTCAAGACAGAAAACAAGTCTGATTATGTCCGATTATTTCTTTAAAATTGAGAGAAATAAAACCATCACCTGTTTGGACATCACAGTATATTTTTTCCCTGCTTCACTGTGATTGGCACATTATAACTTCCTGTAGATAATTTGACTTTGATCCTCTGAAAATTCTCTGCATAAGGGCAAGTAAACTTTGTTTTTCAATTACCATCAAAGAGATTTTACATTGCCTCAAGAAAAAGTGTGTGTGTGTGTATCATTTGTGTGTGTCTGATGCGGCCAGACAAAACCGTCTCATTCTGGGGGGCATAGAAGGCTATTACAGGGCCAGATGGTGCAGGTATGAGGCTTTACTGAACACACTCTCTCATTTACATACACACTAACACACATACACTTGTGATTGAATGAATAAATATAAAAATTCTAGGATATTCCAACCTGTCCTCACAAGAAAAACAACAGTATAGGTCTAAAAGTTGGATGGATGGATGGCTAGATGTTTACTGTTGCCATGACGAAGGTTGCATAACTTTCAGGAAGTAGAAACCACGTTTCAAATGATCATTTTAACCCAATCCATTATCTTTCCCTAACCCTAACCCAAACCTAACCCCTAACCCTAATCCTAACCCTAACCTATTGGTTTTTGTGCCTAAACCTGACCAGATCTTAACCACAGCATC
This sequence comes from Thunnus maccoyii, assembly GCF_910596095.1. Taxonomy (NCBI): domain Eukaryota; kingdom Metazoa; phylum Chordata; class Actinopteri; order Scombriformes; family Scombridae; genus Thunnus; species Thunnus maccoyii. Next base: position 9,857,058 of record NC_056550.1, on the reverse strand, counting down.
ATCACACCATAAAACATAATTATTTTTAACAGTGATTTGTAACACTTTTGGAAAGCAGCATATTATGCTCCAATGGGTCATTCTGAAAACACTCCCATGGGTTGTTCTGGAGTGCATGGTACAAACGACCTATGTGGTCGTTTAATTATGAGGATGTTTTGGATATTCCCAAGCCACCAAATAAGCACAGCTGTGGGAGCAGTACACCAAGTTCACACAGTGTCAGCACAATGTCAGTGCATGCACACGTGCACACACACTCACAGGCTCACATGCGACAGACGAAACAACATGCAGATGCACACATACTCACTCACACAAACACAAACACACAAGCACAAATACACAACTAAAGTGAATAAGTTCTCTTATCTCTCCCTTTTCTGCCCATCTCATCCCCTCCCCCTTCATTCCCATTTCCCTTGTTGTCGCGGTTTTATAATTCATAAACGCCTCATAAATTGACAGGAAATGGATGTCTCCTACTGGTGTACATGTGGCTTGTACATCAGAGAGTGAGTGAATGAGCGACAGAACAAGAGAGGGGGGTAGAGTAACATCATGTATGTGCTAGTGTTCTTAAACGTATAGAGCAGTCATGCATACGTCCTGCAGCATACAGTACATTTTACAGTTTCTTCCGCAGACAATATGGGGACAGAGAGAAAAAAGCCTTTTATCAAAGAAAACCTTCAAACATCATTCATGCATGAGCTGAAGGTGACTATATTAGTTTTGTGTGGTGTAATTGGGCATTTTGAGTCCCATGATAGCTTATGACCCCATTTACACCTGCAACTTATATCAGGATATCTTACCTGGATGAAGCTAAAAGCATGTTTATAGAAGGCCTGACTCGCATTGTCATTGGATCTAAGCCAGGTATAAATGCAATCTGTAGCCTACATTTTGGCCGCATTTTTATCCTTTGTGTTTTGTTGAAATTGGTTTCACTTCATCATTGTTTAGACTCCACTGCTGAATGTGTAAAAGTAATACAATAACTGTAATATATACATATATAAATATAAGCCTTCCAATATTTGTTCTCTTCTTTCTTTTTTGATGAGCAGGTTGGCATCTTACACGGCAGCCTCTGCCATCAGTGTATGAATGTGTGTGCGAATGGGTGACTGTTGGCATGCAAAGTAAAGCACTTTGAGTGGTCGGAGGACTAGAAAGGTGCTATAAAATACAGTCCATTTACCATTCACCATTCATTCTTCCTTCTGACCTTTTTAAAACCCAAAATGTAGAGAAGTATCTAAGAGGTAACACTTCCTTTTGCCACAAACTGAGCTTGTACATTTCACGAAGGTGGCAAAATACAATACTATCATCATAAAGCATTATTATCACACCAAATAATGAAATATTTAATGTTGTATGGGCTATGCGTGAACAATATGCTGTAAATTCCTTTTGTTTGACATTTACTGTACAGACAAAGAAATGTAGCCATAATACGTTATCCTGCATGTTACCTTTGGTTCCAGGGGGGGGTTTAGAATCCAAATAGACTTATTTGGGATTTTGGAGGGTAGTATTGTGTAAAAACTAACACCAGTCACAGATATAGTGCATATAAAGAATCCATTGTATTGAACTGTATTTTACAGCTGAGGTCTCTGAGATGCCAAACAGAAGTGGTGTAACATTGTCTGTAGTGGATTTCTGAAACTTCAGTTCAAAATCATATAGTTTATCGGCAATTCTCATAAAATATGCAAAAGTCATGAGTTATCAAGCTGATAAGATTATGTTAAAGGGGAACTGCATTTTACACATCAAAGTCTGTTTACAGGTCTTGAGGAGTATAACTGCAATGGGGGAAAAGTTGTATAAAGCCTTTTGTGGCTCCAGAGGGAGCTGTGCAGAATCTGATAAATTGCCTCAAGTGACGTTTGGGGCTGAAGACTACAAATTTGAAAGTAAAAAAAAATCCAGGGGTTTGGAGTTAGAAGAAGAAGAAGAAGAAGAAGTGAGGTTAACAGACCCCTGTAGCCCGCTCCTCATCTCTGCTTCAGGCTAGTGGCTCGAGGCCACATTCGTGGCTATTAGCATAAAACACCCAAATTTGCGACCCAACTGTCGGCGGTCGAGTTGCGCTGTGGGAAATGAGAGTTTTGAAAGAAGAATTCATAGAATAAAAAAGACAATATCTGTGCTTCTGGTAGATCAGTTTTGATACCTAGAGCCCATACAGCAGCATCATTCCCCTTCACCTGGGATGTGCCATGTTTGCTGGTAAGACTATCAGCTCTGCTTACCTAATCTGTATGTTGAGATTCAATCAAAATAGGAGCAGAATTGATGTAACAAGAACATTCATTAATATCATTGTGAATGCAAAGGCCCATGAGCATTACCCAGATCATGTATCCAGATACAGATCACATGTTAGTATGAGGTGTAAATAGGGGTCTATATCAATAGAGGCTTTAATATATCCTATAATCCTGATATTATCTGCGCGGTTCTTCTACACCGACAGTTTGTGTGTGGTCAGGTTGGGGTTTCTTGCATGCAGTGAATGTTGTGCAGGTGTACTGAAGTGTTATGTGATAAATGAGCACTAGAAAGCCACGGAATGAGCAGAGAAGGAAGGATGGGTTTAGGTGGAGGATGGAGACAGAGCATGAATGGAGAGAGACCGGAACGTGCATGAATGAAGCAGGGGAGAGGGGTGGAGGGTAGAAAGTGATGGATGAGCTGTGCATGGCCTCTGTTTCAGGTGAATCTCTGTGGAGTGTTTTACCATGCTGGGGATCTAAATGATCACCTGGTAAGAGACAGAGAGAGAGAGAAAGAGATGGGAGAGGGTTTTAAACAGAGACAGGGACAAAAATGATCACCCAGGTAGCTGTGGGAGGAAGGAGAGAGTGAAGAAAGAGGGAGGTGGGTAATGAAGGACAGCGTGAAAAAGGAGGTCACAGCATAGAGAGATAGGCATTAATTAAAGATGTGGGGTGTTGACCGTGTCTGGGATAAAAACAATCACCTGACAGAGAGGGGCCAAGGTAAAGATAGAGGGGGCAAGAGGAAGGGTTAGTGAGAGATAGGTAATAGATAGAGAAAGAAAGGGTTTGTCTAAATGATCACCTGAGAATAAAGAGAGAGAAGGGAGGATAAAGATGGGGAGAAGTACAGTAGACTATGAGTAGTGTGGGATAATAAGGGTCACTGGGGATTGAGAGCAAAGAGATGGAAGAAAAGAGGAATGAAAAAATAAGGAGGAAGATTGAAGTGACTGCTCAAACTGAGCTTTTTTTTTTCTCATTCACCCATATTTATTGGATACAACAGTTTATAGCTGCAACAATTAGTCAATCAATAGATTATCTAACATTAGTAGTAGCAGTACAATGAATATCTTTGGGTTTTGGACTGTTGCTCAGACAAAAAAAACACATTTGATTACACTTTGGACTCTAGAAAGTTGTGACAACCATGTTTCACTGTTTTTTCATGTTTTATAGGCCAAAACGATTCATCTATATATCACCAATTAATCTAATAAATAATCGGAAAATAATTGTTTGTTGCAGCCCTACAACAGTGTTTTATTCAATTTATTTTTTATTTATCCCTCCATGTCCAAATATCCACATTTGGTTTAATGCATGCTATTATTTTCCTGTGTAGGAGGTAGGAAGACAGGGAAGGATGGAAGAAAAGATGGAGAAAGGGAGACTAAAGAAAGGAGGTGTGTAGCCAGGGTAGGTAATGATCAATCCCCTATTAAAAGAAAGACAGAGCGAGCAGAGGAAGACGGTGCACAAAGGATGAATGGAGAAACCGAAAAAGGTGATAATGGCTAAGAGGGAGTGGGGCGAGATGGGTGAAGACGGATAGTGTTCGACCAGGCCTGTTAAGAAAATGATAAAGGGGGAAGAGTTGTTACACAGGTTGGAAAAGTATGTAAAATAAATGCGGTCTCCCCCAGGCCTTGAAAAGAGGGGAGGGTAAGTCTTAGACAGAGCCAAGGGACATTTAGCCAAAAGGAAGTATCAAGGGAAGGGAGAGGATGAGGGAAGGAGGGCTAAAAGAGGAGGGGAGGAGATAAAGCAAGAGATGAAAAGTTTGATTGAGCCTTGGGAGTTAAATGATGAAGTGAGAAATGGCAGGAGAGCCAGATGGAAGGAGGAAAAGAAGATGAAGCACAGGGAAGGAATGTTTGACCACACCTGGCAGGGAAAGGAGTGGAGAGAGATGGAGGGCAAACTGTGAATGTGAAGATAAGAGGCAAGTTGTTTTACAGTAAAAGAGCATGAGAAGAAAAGGGATGAAGAGAGATACAGGCCAAAAGGTATGTGTCTAGGGTTACAAAAACCAGAATAATAAGAAGAGTGAGTCTGTTTGAAGCATTTTAAAGTATGTGTCCACATACTTTTGACCGTGTGGTGTAGAAGAATGCTGGAAACAAGAGTGTATAATGTAATGTATAATATGATAAGAGACGAGAGAAGATGAAGGGAGATTGAAAAGGGATGAATGGATGTTTTTGAAATGAGAATGGAGACAAGGAGCTAAAGAATGGACAATGAGAAAATTTGAAACAGAAACGTGTTTCTGGAAAACGAGAGGGCGAATACGGGCGTCTGAGGAAGAACAGACTGAGAAAAAGGGGGGAGTCAGAGAAGAGAGAGGAAGAGAAGAGGTGTGCAACCAAGCAGAACCTGTCTCGTTCTCTTTCATCAGCCATCACCGTGGAAACTAGCTTCTTCCTCTCTCTTCCCTCTTTCCCGGCTTCTCTTCTCCTTCGCTTAGAAAGAGGTAATCAGAGAGAGCGAGAGAGGTAGACGCAGGGAGAGAGAGAGAGAGGGAGAGAGACAGAGGCACAGTCACCCACACTGAGCTGTCAGAGGCGCTCTGAGGAAACAAGCAGTCCAATTTGCTCGGCTTTTCAACTTCCTTTCCTCTCCCTTGCTCACTCCCTCCTCTTGTTCTCTGATTTCTAGTTGACAAAACGCTTTATATTCTGAATGTATGTGTTTGTGTGTTTGCATGGGGCTGGTTTGGCCACTCGCATGCAGCTTTTGGACCACACACCAACTGATTAGGGACAGATTATGGGGCATTTTATCTTAGATAGAAACAGTGGAGCAATTAGGAAGAGTGATGCAACACCCAGTCGTTTTTTTAACGCAAACCTCCATCTTTCCTCAACCATAACCAAGCCTAAAACTAACCAAAACTTAACTATAACTGTGGCAGATCAGAAAACAAATCATTTTTATAGCAGTAAAGATTACACCAAAGCACTCTTGATTGTTTTTTGTTAATTCAGCTGTCTATGTATTTTGCAATGGGCTTGTTTTACAGCATGTGTGTGTATGTGTGTAGGACAGAGAGTTAGATCAAGGACAAACAGCTGGCACATCATGACCAGCTTGTCGCAATTGTAGGGGCACCTGGACACACATTGTTGTTTGTGTTTGTGTCCTTTTTAACCTTGTTTCGAGGCACTATTTGTTTTTGTTAGTGGAATATTTTTACTGTTTAGTATGCGTACCTTATTACTCTCCTGTAACTTCATGAGATGAACAAGGTCGATATTGACCTTTTATTTGAAATCATAAGTGTGTTAATGAGTGTTGCTAATCTTTGATCCACTGTATAATTGATCAAAACAGCACTGCTTCTACATAGAAAGCCCTTAACCTGAATTGATTTTCTAATGTGACATTCAAATGTGACAGGTTCTGCAGATGTGAGCTTTCATTTATTTTAGTACAAGCCGGCTTTCATCGAAGAGGTTTAAATACTTTCTCTGCACTAGGAGGAAGAATAATGATAGAGAGGAGTAATAAAGTGAAGTAGATACAGAGAGAAGAGAGAAATGACAAGATAAGTGAAGTTAGATAAGATAAATAGATAGCAGAGAGAGCGGGCTGACCGAGGAAAAGGTAGATGAGATCAAAGGAGAGACTGAGAAGAGTGAAAATGAGGCAAAGAGTTGCGAAAAGAGAGAGTAAGATGTGAGGTATAGCTAAATAATGAAAGTGTGTTTGTAGTTTGGCACTCTAAAGAACAGAATAGAGCAGTTAGTCAGGCGTCAGTGATATGTGAAGGTGTTTCTCCTCTACTTTGTCTTTTAGCCCTTGGACTCACTGTTCTACTGTTTTCATAAATAATATTAAAATGTGTTTTTGAGCAACTGTGTATCTCAAGAGCCTTTTTCAGACATATTGCTGCCTTCATTATCTGTTAAAGTGACGGCTTCTTGGCTTTCAAACGCAAGTCTTCGTTATGTAAATGTTCCGTGATGCCTCTATTCAAACATGACAGGCCTGTTTATGTGTTTATGATACAGTTGCAATTATTATTTTTGTCATTATTATATATTTTTGCTATCAAGTATTAAGTATTTTAGTATTAAGTGTGATACATGTTTGTCTCTCTCTTCTGTGGTTTCTAAATATATCTGAACTTTATCATGATGTCATGGTTTTCAGCCTGACTAAGAAAAAAATAGTGCACAAAATCGAGTACATGTGTGCATGTTCATATGTGCATGTGTTTGGACATAAGTGATAGCAGCAGCATAGTGGGCCCAGTAGGAGAAACTACACCATGACACATGAGATAAAACACACAGGCAGACTAACATGCACACATCCCCACTCGCTGTGTCCCATAATGCCTTGCTGTGGCTCTGCTTGCAACTGCCTTCAGGCCACCCTGACCTTTGTGAGGCAAATGTCTCCTGATAGATGCTACCACTGTGTGTGTGTGTGTGTGTAGACCAGGTATTCCTCATGTTTTGGGGACGTAAATCTGTTTACACATTCATGTTGTGACTCGCCTTCCTTATGGCAAGAAAAAGCAAGTCCCCTTAAAGGGAAACTTTGGTATTTTTCAACCTGGACCCTATTTTTCCATTTTTTTGTGTAAAGTGACTAACGGGAACAACAATTTTTGAAATTTGTCAAGTATTGAGCGAGAGCGCTTCAGCTGGCAGCTGCAAAACTGGCTCCAATGTAATCCTTTGGGGCAATAGCGCCCCATCAATGTATGTCCATAAAAAGTGCTTTTTTTTCACCACTGACAGGCTCAAATTGTTATTATAAGTGTCTGACAACATTATGGAAATGACCATACAGAGAAATAAAATGTTTTTCTTTACTTTTCATTTGATCTGGTCTGTTTGTTGTTCTGTCTAACCAAGTCTCGCTCAAGGAGAAGTCTCATTCTGAAATCTCGTGAGAGGACCACCAATAATTATTCCTTTTTTACGCCAGTTCCCACAAATTATTATGGCTAGTGGCTGAGATACAATGTCAAAAATAGTAATGGCAAGAATGGGCAGCCTTGTTTAGTTCCAGACTGTAAATGGAACTGTCGAGCAATATTATTTATATGAACTATATAAACCTTGATACAATACATGTTCTTGGGTCCAAATCCAAATGTTTTAAGTACGCTGAACAAGTAGTCCTGTTCTTTTATGAACTCCATCTAATCAGGTGAGATAATATTGGGAACAACTTTATCCAGCCAGCAAATGTCACCAGAATTTTACTGTGCACATTTAGTAATGAAAGTGGCCATTAGGAACCGTGTTGTAATATGGGTGACGTGGTTGCTACTCTACTTGTGTTGCATCTTGATTAAGGATATTATTTAGATGACTTTTATCACTGAGCCGAGAGATTCGGATGTGTACAGGTTTGAGTAAAATCTCAAGAATTGAGAAGACTCTTAAAGCAATTAAATGTGACATATAATTGTTTATTGATTAATTGTGTGCTGTTCTATTCTGAATGAGACAAACTTGTGTGTGTCTGTTTTAATGGACTTGTTGTCATCTCTCGAATGGGATCACAGATTTTCTTTCAGAGGAAATGTGGGCAGTGATTTTGGTTATGTAATGTCTTGTAATTACAGGAAATGTTTTAAGCCCATATGTATTGATGGCTTGAGTACTGTGCATTAGATTTTACTGTATATGCTACATACTCTCATGAATGTATCACTATGCAGATTATGTATTGTGTTTTTATTTAATGTCAATGCTTCATCATCCCATTTAACTGTTTTTGGTGTTTTCGCCTTTATTAGTTAGTGATAATGGAGAAATGACAGGAAATGTGGCAGAGAAAGATGCAACAAAGGTCTCTCTAACCAGATATAACCAGTTTATAGTTGGTGTCTTAACCCTTAAACTACAGAGTTGCCCCAAAATAATGTTACTTTGTCTTGTTTTCTGGGAGGAGCTTCTGTGTGAAATGGCCAAATTGAACTGAAGACCAATACTTCCTTTAAATTAATTAATTCATTTTCTGAAAGGTTTAAGCTGGTCTTCCTCTATCTCTGCTTTCCTCAGTCCCCTTTGAAGGTGTTGTCCAGAGCTAATAAGCTCTGTCATCACAACCTGGAAGGCAAATATCATTAAAGTTGAGGTTCGCAGCATAATCAATCAGAATTAACATTCGTTCACACAAAACGATGGCTCGGAGTCACAGAAGGAGATGAGCAAACATAGATTGAGAAGGTGGAAGAGACAGAGGAAAATAAAAGAGGAAATGGAGATATTTAGTGAGCAGGTGTCAAAGAGAGAAAGTTGAACATGAGACTAAATGAAATGGGAAAGAACAGAAGTTAAATGAGGAGATTTAATTTAACCTAGAGTCTCCTGTAGCCTGTGTTGTTCACAGCTTTTTACAATAATTCATAAAACAAATGGAGCTACCTCTTCAAGCCGGTCAGTGTGATGAATTTCTTTATTTTTTTTATTTTACCTTTATTTTACCAGGAACTCCCATTGACATCTGGCGAAGATAGCAGCCGTACAAAATCACAACATATTAAAATGCAGCATATACAACATGATTTACATTACATTGTGTTATCCTGAATGACCATAGAAGACAGTGAATGTGTGTGTGTGTGTGTGTGTGTGTGTGTGTGTGTGTGTGTGTGTGTGTGTGTGTGTGGAGGGGGTCTTGCACTGATTTCTCCATGATGAGATCATAGGCTGCTTGTGACACTTGACATAAGCCTGTATGACAGCTCCTGACTCACTCACTGATACAACATTTGGAGGCAAGTCACCAAAACCTCAGTGTGGGCTAAGAATAACATGAGAAAGTCACATGTACACCCACCTAAAAGTTTTGGCCATTTTTAACATTTTTATTTAGATAGGCCACCAGATGTTAATAGGATAAACGTCCAAATGTCCAAGTTGATCTGCATCAGAATACACATAAAGTACTGGATAATCACTGAAAATGGAAATGTAGTATTTCATGAGAATTTTTTCAAATGCCCTATTTAAATTTTATTATAGCCAAAAAACGAAGGGAAAGTATTTGAGTTACACTCCTAAAGGACAGACAGACAATAAACAGGTCCAGGAACATAACCTTGATGGAGGTTCAGTAATTATGCTACTATATACAATAAGAAAATACATGGATAAGGCTGGCAATAGTCTACTGTATATTTTTGTTATTATCAGCACCTGAATGCCAATGAAAAGACCAAATATTTCTGTTCATCTCAAAACTTTCCGTCTGAGGTACTCAGCTCTAAGCCCGTTCATTCCAACTAAAGATGAACTGTAAATCTTTTAAAATTGGTCACAAGTATATACTTTCATTTTTTAAGAAGCCTAAAAAACTACTTACAACAGCTGAGCACTGCAGTTTTTCGGAAAAATTACTCAAACACAAGCAAATAGAGCATTTGCTTGAGTCTATTTTCAACTATGGATTAAAACATATTTGGTGCTCTTTTGAGTATTTCTGACAGCAGGACATATATGTAGGATTGACCCAAAATTCAGTGCCCATGTTCATCTTAATGAAGGAACATGTCACCAAGTACTGTACAATGATGTGGCTCGTTGATGTGTTTTAATAGTTTTTGGACAACAATTAAGGTCTATGACACAGATAAAAGGCTGTATCAGGCTTTGACTAGATTTAGTCAATACTGGGATTCATTAATTGTATATCCACTAAGAAGCAGTTCATTTAATGCCTGCTGAATGCTAGCTCCAAAAATATACTGTATTTAACATTTGTAATGGTATTAAATCTGTTCATAAGAGGAAACAGGTGCACCTCTACTGCACTGAATTTCAGTAAGGTGCCCTGCCTCAAAAAAAGAATTGCAATGTGGTTGTTTTCCCAAAACAAATTCAGGTTTGTTTGTGGGGTCTAAGCTGAAAATACTAAAATGATCAAGACATGAGGTGGTTCCAACACTTTTTTCTACCACTGGAGTGCAAACTTTTGCTGAATTTGAACACATATCAGATTAGCATCATAATTTTCGTTGGCATGATAATGTCATGGACTGGTTTCTTTTTTTTTATTATTCATTTGTCCCACCTAAAATATTTCAGACACCAACTAAGCTTTGTCCAATTTTAGGAGATTATATGTCCAGTCATTTATCATAATGTACTGATTGATCCTATTTCACTGATCCTATGTGGCTCACCCAAATTAATCAGACTGTAGGCATATTACAGTATGTACTGTAAAATATTTGTGTGTGTATGTGTGTGTGTGTGTATGTGTGTGCGTGTTTGTGTGTGTGTGCATTTGTGTGCGTGCATATGTGTGTTGGTGCCTAATAGTTTTAAAGATTCTCAGTGCATTTGTTACTCACACATCATCATGATGAACACTCTGACCTAAAGGTCCAACACACAAGTCTTAATGACTCTCCCTGTGTGTGTGTGTGTGTGTGTGTGTGTGCGCGCGCGCACGTGTGCGCACGTGTGTGCGTGCGTCCGTTTGCGTGCATGTATGTGTGTGCTTTTAACTGTTTGTTTGTCTATTTGTGATTTAGATTCTCAGCCACTGAGAGAGAAATAAAAGCAGCCATCTATCTCTGTTCCCTCCGCCCCATCCTCTATATATGTGTGTGTGTGTGTGTGTGTGTGTGTGTGTGTGTGTGTGTGTGTGTGTGTGTGTGTGTGTGTGTGTGCATCGCTTTATTTCATTGCATGAGGCTGATTGGTGCTCCATACATCAGGACGGTTCGATACAAATCCGTCCATTTAAAAGGTAGGAGGTATAATGAATTTCCCAACTGGCAGACACAAGGCAGAGCTCTGATTGATGATGCTTTACACCTTGATGCGTGCAACAGGAAGAGCTAAGGCCACAATTACCTTCTGCGACTCCACTGCTACTTTTATCATCCAATCAAACTGGGCCACATTAAAGGATAAAGAGAGATGCATTCTACAGTCTTATTATTATCAACAAATCCCATGAAAAGACCAAAACCAACAAGGAATTCATCCTTCTAACCAATATTTCCTGTGTAGTCTCTCATAGCTTTTTTTCCTCTGTGCCACAGACCTCCATTATTGTCCAAAAACTATTAAAAACACATCAACACATCAGGTTACTGCCACTCATTAATCCTGCTCAGCAATAGCCTCTTTTCCAGCTTTCTTTTTGTGTGACCATTTACAATGTGAGAATTGGCTGGAATATCATCAGTCTAATGTGATCATAAACGGGTTCACTGCTTTTATTATTATCTATTTCTATCATCATTGTACTAATTAAATGTTAAAGACCTCACACCATCTGCCTGTGGCTGCAGATGTGTGCTGATGTGAGTTCACATCGTGCCACTGCACCTTCAAGACTACAATATGATTTCCTGAAGAAGCATCCTTCTGTCTGATGAGCTATAGTTGCCTTTACTCAGCTCTTTTGCACTTTACACTGCAGCACATATATGAACCAAAATAGTAGGTGTGCATAGAGATGCACACACAGTCAATGCGCCTGAGACCTTTAACTTTGTGCTGGTTGTTGGGCTTGCAGGATTAAAGTCGTGCCCCAAATCTTTATTTATTTTTAGAAATAACTATGGATATACACTTTAAAGATAACAATTTAATTTAAGTGTTGAAATACATTTAAAAAAAAATTGTACGCCCCTTAAAATCAAGGGTGAAGCTTTGGCGACCCCTAGTGGGGGTCAGTACCCCCAGGTTGGGAACCAGTGCTCTAGAGCACCAGATATGTGTAAATCCTCATTTGATAATAATCCCCAACAAATGAATTATTGACTCCCGTTTGAGAAACATTGGCAAGAAACTACAGTGTCCAGCTGTTTTAGGGAATTGCTTGGCCATTTTTTATAATGAAACTTTATATCTGTGACCTGTTTTTAAAGATTTCCATTTTTGTAGGAGTGATTGAACTTGGGGCTGAGTGCCAAAGAAAGAGTAGAGAAGTTGGAAAGTATTAAGAGTACTACCACATTTTTGGTTTTGGTGTTTTTTTATGGATTTTTCAACGATAAGAAGACATTAAGAATAATGATAGCCTTCTCCTTTAATGAGTCCTTAATTGGTGATTTCATCTGTGTGGTTCATGCAGCCATAGCAACCATTTTTTAAATCATGTGTTGGTATACAGTGAAAAAATCAAAATCTCCAGATATGAATTTCTGTTTGAATTTTACTTGGTGGAACTGGATGGTTGCATTTCCAACAAAAAAAAGCAGGAAATCATTAAGAAGAGCATGAAAAGGTGTGGATTAGCATTAAAAGAGAAGATGATACTATACAACTACTTGTGTGTATTGATTGAATTAGTGATATATCTGTCAGCACGAGATTGTAGCAAAACAGACTTTGATTCATATGAAAATTTGACAGATTATTACTTTACTAAATCTAGATATCAAAGGTGCTTTTTTGTCAGTCGGAGGTTAGTTACTATCCCCAACTGCATGAGCTGGATGAATCAATTTATGAATGATTTTCTGTGTGTGGGTGCTGGAAAGAACCTCTTCATATGCAAATACGCAATTAGGTTGAGTCGTTCATTTGTTCATCACCAGCCTCTTTCCTCCCATTTCTCTCTAATTCTCCTGTACCGTTTTACCACCAAACCTCTTTCACCACCACTTCCTCCTCTCTTCATCCTCCTTCACCCCCCCCCCCCCCCCCCCCCCCCCCCTCTCTTTTATCCCCTGTGGTGTTGACCATGTGTGAATGGGACTGAATGATGGGTGGGAATGAAGCTACATGCAGTGTACCCACGCACACTCACACGTGCACGTCTACACACATACAGTACATTTATACTTGCACACATAAACACATTTACTCACACACACATCCTTCAGTGTCTGTGTGTATGAGGCACACGGGAGGACTTGTACAAAGGAGGATGAGTCACTCTCTGCCTGACACGCGGTGCACTCGTAGGAGACTGCATCCTTGCCAATACAACACAAATACACACACACACTTGCTCTCGCTCTCACATACAAACACAAACACACACACACACACACACACACACACACACACACACACTAAACAGTCTAGATACAGAAGGCTTTTACTTACATGCATGATTGATAGTGTTCATGTATCAGTTTAATGAGCTTGGTTGGTGTGTATGTACACTTGATGTCTGTATTTATGTGGGCTGTGTGTGTGTGTTTTTGTATTCAGAGTGGTAATTGTGCATGTATGGATGTGTGTGTGCGTGTTTGTGTGTGTGTGTGTGTGTGTGCTGGGTGTGATAAGGCTTTTCATTAGTGTTTCCCACATATAGCCTGAAGGCTACCACTCTGTCCTGCATCATCTGTCATCTCTCTCTCTCTCTCTCTCTCTCTCTCTCTCTCTCTCTCTCTCTCTCTCTCTCTCTCTCTCTCTCTCTTCTGCTGGCTTTTCTGCTTTTGATCTATATTCATGTCAGCCTACAGGATATGTATGTGTTCGCTCTCCTGAAAATGTGATTTGGTGCTATACAATCACACAAGATTACGGCTGATTATTGATTGACAGAAAATGACTTAAATCCAACAATCCGACTCTAACACTCATGGGTATTAGTTTTTATATTTAACTTTTTCTTGATTAAATTATTTAATCAGAAAGATAATTGACTGATTAACTAATTAAAGATAGCAGTTACCCCTTTTTAAAAATGGTCTTCCCATTCTTCTCATAAAGAAGTAAAAATAATTTTATGACATAACTGGTGTTGCCCATCGCCACTTTCTTGGGTTACTGATCAGAAAGTAACTTAAAAATGTTTGAACTATAGGTTATACATTGATCTATATGTAAAATTCCTTGATATTTCTTGATTCTCATTAAGAATTTATCGAATATAAAGACTTCACCTCTGTCTGTGTGTCTGTGTAATATTCCTGATTTGCATGAGCAGCAGAAATCCAGTGTGCATATGTTTTATTTTTTCAGATAAATGTACATTATTCTTTTATTTACTTATTGATTAGTAGATTGATGCAACAGTTTAAGTTAGTTCACACACTTTGCAAAACATGAAACTTCAACAATAAGAACAAGATATGTATATACAGTACATATGGAGTGATTTTGGGGGGTAGAAAATTATTTGTAATGACAGTATAGTGCAGTAAAGTGAACACTTTCTAATATGAGGGCATCAATGATTGTGTTTTACTGACAGTCAATGATAAGTAAAATAAATGGTATTTGTGTTTCTTCTCTGCAGGAACATTCAGAGGTGTGTGTAAGAAGATTGATCACTTTCCAGAGGACGCTGACTATGAAGCAGATGCTGCTGAATACCTCCTCCGTAAGTTTGATATGAATACACAAACATGACGCCTGTGCACACACACACACACACACACACACACACACACACACACACATATTGTTTATTCACAACAAATCTAAGCTTTACTGGTCTGTGACCCAATTTTTTGGCCCCAAAATTCTTGTAAATGTCACAAATGCAACAAAAGATTGCTATGAGCTCATGCTGAGCACGTTTCTGCTCCCAGTAGCAAAACCCAATTCTGTTTTAATGGGCACCCAAGTTTTGCGCCATGCACCCTTCTGGAGGGCAAAACTAAAGCCCTGGAGAACCCTTTTCATGGTCACATGGTCCTTTCTGTGGCATCACACTCAGGACAAAACCCCATTGAATCACTAATTAGTCAGTAGTGTATGTTGTTTGTTCCATCCACTATATTACTAATGCAATAAAAACTATAATCACTAAACTACAGAACAACACACTGTTAGAAATATCCCACAACATTGTTTTCTTATCAAGTAACCCCACATAGGGTCACTGGGATATATCGAAAGAGTACATCGGTGTATTAATAGTAAAAGGCAGCACTCAATAATTAAATCAATTAATTAAATTAAATATAAGATGTATAGTATCTCAACAAAACCTTTGCGATTAAAGAATTAATGATGATAATGTAATGAAAATATACCAACCCTTTCCTATATGGTTTAAATAGCTAACACAGAATTAAATCCATGTGATTTGACCATTTGTTAAGCCCCGCCTCCCTTAGATACTGTTGCTATGCTTGTCTCGCTTTCTGTTCTCACACTGTAATTATGAAGTTTACTGTGATAACAGTGGTAGATTTACCACTCAAAATTCTTAGTAATATTTGAAACGAGCAAGATTTCAGACAGTGGGTCACAGACGATTTTGTTGGTTGAAGTGACAGCTGTAGCTGGGAACCTAAGTAATCTGTAGCTCCATGAGTTGGTTGAAAATGCTGTCTCTGTCTCCAACTGACTTTTTAAAGTTTCCAACTGACTCTTCTTATGAAGAGGATCTTATGAACAGGGATCTTAAATATGCACTATAGTGGAAGACTGAGGCTGAAGTTGAATGTCCCAGGTAAAAAGTCAACATCCTCACTTGATGATCCATGTAGAAGAAATATGGAAATAAAGGAACAGCATTTTTCTTCTTCCTCAGCATTGCAGTGTAGAGCTAGTTAGTCCTAGTATTACAAGTATGATAAGGATAAAAAAGTAGAGAAATCCAAAGCTCCCGAAGCCTGGAATGGATACAGCTGTCTCATGTAATCTTTGCTGAGAAGGATGAAAACTACCTATTTTGGTCTGTTCTATTCTTGGAAGGTGAGAGATCATGTACGTACGTATTGCTTGGAGAGGACAGATAGATAAACACAGAGGGTATAATGGAGAGAACAAGAGATATAAACAGATGATTTTATCAACCAATACGTTAGAAAAATGAGAAAAAAAAAACATTGCCATGGTGAGAAAATGACAGAGGGGAAAGGAAGGGGCACTTTATTTACAGATATGTCAAAAGAGTAATAAGACAGAAGTAAAAAGGATGCAGCCACAATGACAGAGAATGGAAAACAGAAAGGAGGGGGCTCTCTCTGTTTTTCTCCCACAGTAAACACTGAGTAAAGATGGACGGAGCAAGAAAATAGCAACAACAACCAAAAAAAAAAAAAGAAAAAGGAAAATGGATTCAGCCTGTGCTTCCTTTTCATTGCTCCACTGAGCACAGAGCAACATCCCCAAAGGCAGCCAATTAGATCACAGGCCTCAGAGCTGGCCAGCCAATAGGGAGCAGGGACCTAGTGACCGGTATTCCATACAGCCCAGGGGTGTGGGCCACAGGGGCGGGGCCTGTATGTTCAGCCGCACAACGCCATTGGTCACTGCAGCAGTCGGTCGTGCTGGAAAATAATTTAAAAATATCAGATTTACATTCAGAAACATAAAAGCAAATATGTTATTGACTGGAGAGTTTATATTTTTTTTGTACTGATACACCTGTGATGTATTTATCCGCTTTTCAACACATCTAAATACCACACAGCTCCATCCTGGATGACAAGCTGCTTGCAAATATCCGTCAATATGTTATCACATCATGTACACATATGGGGTTCTGACAAATATTTCACTCCCACTGCAGCCTTGTTATTTTGCCTGCATATGTGTCAGTGCGACTCTCCATCTGTCTTGGTTTTTGTCCATTTTCTCTTTCTACATCCATCTCTCTCTCTCTCTCTCTCTCTCTCTCTCTCTCCCCCTCTCTCTAGCAAGGCCTCTGAATGCTTTAACGTGTACTGAATTCAGACTCAGTCAAGCATGTAGCAGCACACTGGCTCATGTGTGTTTGTGTGTGCAAAGTGACACACATTGTTTTAGTCCTCCAGCACAGGGGATTTTAATTAAAACAATGACTGTGACATTAAAGTGCAGACTTTCAGTTTCAAGAGCGTTAGAGGGCGTTCACATTCAAATCGAGGAACAGTGAAGGGATTGTGACCGTTAAATACAATCTCACCAGTTTAGGGCTGAAACTAAGAATTATTTTCATTATTGATTAATCTGTTGATTGTTTTCACAATTAATCAATTAATTGTTTGGTCTTTAAAATGTCAGACAATGGTGAAAAATGTCAGTCACTATTTCCTAAAGCCCAGGATTCAACCTAAAATGTCTTGCTTTGTTTTGAAAGATAGTGAGTTTTCAGTACAAATCAAATAGTCAACTTTCTGTTGATCCACTAATTGTTGCAGCTCTTCACCAGTTTATGGTTATAATTTATGTTAATTTCTCCACTTAGCTTTTGTTTTCTAAAACAGGAGGACTGAGGGCTGCAATACCTGCACTAAGCTGTGATAAATATGCAAATTTCTGTCATTGATTCCCTATTTGGTGCAACTTAACATCTTGCCATCCATGCTCCTATTTGTAAATCACATTTTCCAAACATCTGCAGCGCATAGACTCATAGGATGTTATCTCTACCATTTCATTTACCAAATATTTCAAATCTGGAACTCTAGACTGTAATCATACCTACCATATCAACTAAAAAGGCACATTTTGATATATTTGATATTTATGATTTATGATATTTATGATAAATGATCCTTCATGAGTTTCATTCTGCGGAGTCTGATAGGCAACATCTTTAAACAACAGAAAAGGTTTATTCCTTTCTGTTCTAAATGTGTTTCTACCTTTCTTTGTGTTTTGTACAGGTGCTGTGCGTGCCTCCAGTATCTTCCCCATCATGAGTGTGGGTCTGCTGTTCCTGGGGGGGCTCTGTGTGGCCGCCAGTGAGTTTTACCGGAGCCGACACAACGTCATCCTCAGTGCAGGAATCTTCTTCGTCTCCGCAGGTTAGTCTTCACAGTGTATGTGCGTGTCTGTTTTTGTTTTGAGTGTCTTTCCTCTTCTCTTTGTTTTTGGAGGGGAGGTAAATTGGTTATCGTGTCTGTGCATTTAAATGACATCTCCGTCATCATATCCCTATTGTAAATCAGTGATCCAATTTTCTTTAGGTTGCAAATCCACATACTCATGTCAGACATCATAAGTACATCCTCTGTCCAGATGTTACCAGAATGAGACATCCTATTGTTCTACTGCTCTAGCTTACCTTTTCCTCAAAGAAAAAACACTCATTGTCTATTAACCAAGAATTGTGACATTTTAGCCACAATTTTAACTTGCCTGCATATGTTTTATATTTATATTATATTGATTTTACTGTCTGCTAATGTCGCTGATTAAATAATTTTACATTTGTGTTTTTATTTTAATTTTTCCTCTTTGATGTTTCCTATTAATTTTGCCACTGCAAAATCACTGAGACACACAAAATAAGACCATAGAGATGCAGTAGACAGAAAATGGTATTGGTGGTGTGTAAATAAGATTCAATGTTTTTGTGTAATTTGCAGATTGTCATATAAAAATACCCAGATTTTTAAAGATTTGAATTGAACATGCTTCAGCTGACAGACAGGGAGAGAGGAGTTATAAAGACAAGAAAAAATATTTCGCTGAAAAGTGTTTTTTGTAATGTGATCTTTAAATCAGCTATTAAATATAAGGACTGAAAAATAAAAATTAATAATGAGCCCTAGGTATATCTCTTCAGTACACTTACAATAAAATGGTAACGACAGAATTTTTATGTTGTGGCAGGGGAAATGAGGATCATTTTATACGTGAGCAAAGTGCATGAGGTGCAGCAGGCTGTGATATCGAACTGTACTGACGCTCATCTCCATGACAACACTGTTAAACACAATATAGCAGCCATCTTAGCTGCAGTACCGGCCAAATGACTTAAAGTGCCATGACCTGGGGAGGAGGTTCCACTTATCTGCTCTCAAGGATTTTCTGTAATTTCAGATAACACAAAGATGCCCGCTGCATTTGAGCACCTAACAATGACATAAGCGCATGTGTGTGTATGTGTCTATGAGTGTGTGAGGCATGTTTCTGTGGAGCCACTTTAAACAGTGGAGGTGCAGTGCTCAAATATTTGCTGAAGGAGCCCGTTAGGCATCTAAAGCACACAGAAGTGTCTGAGGAGCTGCAGTGTGGATATTGGACACAGCAGCTGATTAATCAATCAGCAAGAATATCATGATGCCGATGTGATGCACTGTGAGGGTGTGGGAGTGTAAACACACATACATACTCACACATAATCTATCACATGGATGCTGACACTTAGGATCTCTCATAAACACACACACACCAGCCTCTGACACATACACAAAGGGCTGTAATTGCTGTTCAGTGGGATGTGTAGGGTCCCATTGGGTTTTGTAGTAAATTCTTGAAGCCAAATTGGTATTTATTTACCACAATAGTGTGGGGCTGATTCTGGTTAATTACAGCTGGCTAATTGTTCCCATTCTGTGCATTTCACCACACTGCATGAGCACTGTATTCTGGACTAATGATATGTGCAATGACTGTCTCCAGCGTTTCTATCCAGCTCCGCTCCCTCTCTATGATGCTCTCCGCACATTACTTTTCTTCATTTCATTTTGCTGTGTCTCCGTCACACCTCTTCTCTAACCCTTTATCTCCAATTAGCTTTTTTTTCTCAAATTTGATTCACTTTTGCTCTCACTTATCCGCCACTCTATTGTCTCTTTCCCTTGAAATATCTAATTCTTCTCTTTAGCTATGCTATCAGCATTGCTCTATGGCAATGTTGGTCAGTCAGTTGGTCGGTCGGTATGTCGGTCCACCACAAAATTATGCACAGGCATTCATGGTCCCCAGTCAGTCTGGACCAACGTGGTCAGTCCACCACTTTGGTATCTCAGTAAATATTCATATCATAGTAAATATTTCAACAAATATTGAATGGATTGCCATGAAATTTGCCATTGACATTCATATTCCCTTCAGGATAAATTGTAATAACTTTACTTTATCTAGCACCATCATCAGGTGAAAATTTCAATTTGTCTAATACTTACTTATTTGGTCATGACTTATGACCAAACACCTGCAAAACTGACGCTCCCATCAGCCTCAACTGTACTTTGTCTTTAGTGCTAATTAGCAAAAGGTAGGATGCTAACACTAAATAAAGTTTGTGAACATGCTAAACATTACACCTGCCAAACATTAGCATGTTAGCATTTTGGTGTTGGCATTTAGCTCAAAGCACTACTATGCCTAAGTATAGCCTCACAGAGCTGCTAGCATGACTATAGACTCTGTAGTCTTGTGGTATTATTTTGGTCTGGAGGAGTGGGTCATTCACACCCTTTCCACTGCCATCTCTAATTGTTTCTCTCTTTCTCTCCTCCCCTTCCAGGCCTCAGTAACATCATTGGAATTATTGTCTATATCTCAGCCAACTCAGGCGACCCAGGCCAGAGCGACAGCAAGAAGTCCTACTCCTATGGCTGGTCCTTCTACTTTGGCGCCCTCTCCTTCATCATGGCAGAAATGGTGGGCGTGCTGGCCGTGCACATGTTCATCGAGAAGCACCGCAAACTACGGGCCAAGTCCCGCACCGAGCTCATCAAAAAGTCCGCCTTCAGCCGCATCCCCTCCTATCGCTACCGCTTCCGGCGCCGCTCCAGCGTGCGTTCATCTGAGGTCCCCAGTCGTGACACCTCACCACTGGGGAAGGGCGGCTACACAGGGCCCGCCGCCTCCGAGATGCCCATGTACACGCTGAATCCACGCGAGGCGGGCAACGCCAGCACCAAAGCAGGTGGCGGCGGCATGGGAGGGCTGCTCAACTCAGAGAGGGAGTTCCTCCAGAGCAGCACGCTCACTAAAGACTACAGCAAGGACCCAAACCGCAGGACCACGCCTGTCTGAGAGGTGCTGGCTGCAGATATCGCCCAATCAGAGTATCAAAGAGGAGGATGATGAGAAATACAAAGGGAGCGTGAGCAAAAGTAGGGGATACACAGGGTTAAGGGGTGGGGAGCGCAAAGGGGTTTGATAAACTTCGACTGTGAACTGTGAACTTTTAGCCTTTGAACTGTGAATCCTGAGCCCTGTGAGAGTTTCAGTGTGTGTAGCAGGGTCGGTTTTGATGGAGAAGTTGTTCCCAACTCCACGTAACCACATATCACTGTAGTTATACCTGTAACTCCTTACATATGAAGGCACATTCAATAGTTCAATTTATGTTCATGAATTTTATGTTCATAAATTGACTTTCCGGCTTTTTCAAGGGGAAAACAGGATCGATCCCAGTTTAGAAGCATATTGTGAGTGGTTTGCTGTTTGGGGCAGCTTCTCCTAAAAAATAAATACAATATGAACTGAAGGAGAAGAGGAAAGAGGTGAGAGACTCTGTGTGATCTTTGACCTTTTGACCTCTGTCCTCCTGACCTTTTGGGTAGCAGCAGAGTTGGATTAGTGCAGGAAACAGCCTTAGAGCTCTGAGCTGTCTCTCTCTGTGATTACGATACTATTTAAAAGTGAGGAAGTTAACACCTCAGGATAGGGATTGATTCATTTTCAGTTCAGCTGAATTCAAAATATAAATTGAAGATGTAGTTTGTCCATTAATGACAGCACACTTGTGGCACTAGTTATTATTTTCTATACATATTGTATATATATACTCCTTTCATATTAATTGGTTTTATTTAATCATGGACAAGCTCCCTTCATAAGTGACTGAAGTGAAACTGAATTGAGCTCATTCCTGCTAACATATAACCCCATCTCTCTGATCACAGGTCAGTTATTAAATGGGACTTGAGGGGAAATGTGTACACTGACTGCAGATCAGGAGGTGAAAGGTGTGACTCAACAAAGACAAAACTAATGAATCTCTTTTAGATGGTAACGTTAGATCATTGGTGCTTCCTTTTAATTCCTGTTTTCAGCCACACAAGTCTTTATTTATTTTTTCACCTAAAACTTAAAGAAATTATCAAATATTTGACTGTCTGTCTGTCTGTCTGTCTGTCCGCATTCACCAGTCATCTTTCACCTTCCACATTTTTCTGTGTTGCCTCATAACTCACCTCACTACCACCCTCTGCACACCTCCACACCTCCTCTCACCCTCTCTTTCCTCTCCTCTAAGGGACACACGACTAGATTTAGGTCCTGTCTTCCATTGGTGTTGCTCGTAGACTATAGCTAAGTTTTCTGGAGGTTGTTGGTTCAGGGTATTGTGGAGAGGAGACCACTGAGCTGTGAACATGCTTTAAGGCAGAGCCAAAAAGACATTAAACAAACAGAGGTGGAAATGTTGTTTGCCCACTACCTCCTGGTGAATATCTTTCAGATGAATTTAATATAAAAATGTCTTTACTTGCCCGAACAACTGTCAAAATTCCAGCTGCAGAAATAAACACTGAGAAAATGCTCATTTCAAGTCTAAAGTACACATCTCTCTTCTCCAATGGAGGATCTGTTGAAAAATTTTTATGTGGCACACGATTTAAAAATACAGTAGATACATCCCGTGCATTATTCAGATGGTTTGTGCTCCAGCCATTGAGCTGTCACTCACAGCCTCTCCTCCTCTTTATCTCCCTTACATGTGCACATACTGTTTACACACATCTATACATGTCACCCACATGTCTCCTCGCTGTGACATGCACAGAAAGTCATAAATATATATATTCAAACACCTGAACAGTTTTTTTTTGTAACAGATTACAGAGACACATCAATACATTTCCATTTATCTCTCTCTCTCTTCTTCTCTCTCAGACATATACACATAAAAATACAGCATGGATGGGTAATTTGTAACTGTCCCAGAAAGTGACAAAACATCAAGCTACTGACTAAAAGCATTTTAACATACGCATGGCAGATGTGAGCTGACAAGTGATGAAACTGGTGCACTGACACACTCTGTATCCTGTGTTGGCACTGTTTTGAATTAATCAAGTGTTGGCTAAGAATTTAAGTTCAGCTAGACCAGATTTTTGACACACATGAATGTGAGATGGACATAATATATTGTGAGAAAAAGGCTAGTTTATGATTGGGAAAATCAAGGCTTGAATCCATGCAGTGATTGGATGAAGAACATACAGTGGGACATAATAGGAAAGATGAGAGGCACAGGTCTCATTGTTAAACTTCAATAAACCTCCAGTTTTGCAGTGATGTGTTAGAAAGCTAAAGAGTGTTAATTAATGCCGTTCAGGTGATGTATCGGAGGCCACAGTGGCTGTGTGTTTCTAAAAATATCATAATGTCATCTAACTGGATATGAATACTGTATCTGTGCTGATGACTTCCCCGATGACAATTTTAAAACAAAAATACACATCACCAGGCCTAATATTTGCTTATGATATATGATAACTAATGTACTATACAGATATTGAAAGTACATTTTTCAATGCTTTCTTGTCTGCTCCTACTGCATATACAGTATTATTATTTGCACACAGTCAGTTCTCCATTGGATCTTCCAACGGTTAGTGATCTGTTGCTACCTCTGTCCAATGTAAATGTTGGCCTGGGTTGTTCCTTAAATACAAAGACATGCAAATACCCAGACAGTCATACTTTTTCAACACTGTATCACAGATTCAGATTCAACCACTGAACATACACACATCAACACATGCACACGCAAGGGGAGGGGTTGTGACAAAGTGAGGAGGAGGCAAAATAGCCATAAAACAGAGAGACAGGAGAAACTGAGAGACGGGAAACATGCTGCAGGGACAGTTGTGAAGAGAGAGAGAGAGCATGAGTAGCAAGTAGAAAGTTTTGCAGCATTTTTCTCAACCTTTTTCCACTGTGAGTAACAAGTAAGTGTGAAAGACGAAGAAACTCAAAACTATACTGCATTTTTGCTTCCTTCTTTACCTCCCTGAGCCACCATTGCACTGTTTTGTATAAGCTAAACATGAAACAACACCAAGCTGATACCGTCGCACCACTACTTTGACAGTTACTACCCTGATAATAAAATGAAATGTTTTAAACCTCAGTCACACTGTTTAATTTATGACGCTGCTGTTTTATCTTACTGTCTTTTAACGCCATAAAGGGAGCTTAAAGGGACAAACGTGCATCACAGCGGACTTGCTCTCGCTGTCCTCCGCATGTAAATATTAATTTTGCAAGCTAACTACAACATCAGCAGTTGTCATGGGCTGTGAAAGGGAAAAAATGCTTTTTCTCCAAGCAAGGGCTTTTAATTTTTAAAGGACAGGAGCACACAAGGGCTTTTTATGCTCGGCGCTGCAGCAACGTCGTTTTAAGGGTGTTATGTGGGAGGGAGTGCGGGAAGACAAGGCAAAGTACATTTGCACAGGAACAACCGTTTTTAAACCAGCTGAATAGCTAACTAAGGATATAACATGCTTCATGCAAAAGAGACTAGAAGTAGAGAAAAAGCAAAGACTCTTGTACTCATTAGGCCATGTTAGCTACAGGTTAGCCTTTAGCTGCTTTTTTTTTTGGCTACCTTTAGGTTAGATGAATATATTTCCGAAGTAATTAGATATGAAGAATATTGCCTTAAACAGTGGTAGGATAACAAGTTTTAAATATATTATTTGAGTTGGCTTAAGGATCAAACATATATTAGCAAAATGTTGTTAATCATACTTGGTGCCAAATATTACTCAAAACGTTTCCTGCATCGTGGCCTCCAGGTTAGATCTTAGGTTCGCTGCTCTTAGTACTCTTTTTGGCGTAGGATTTCCAGCAGTATACTGACTCAGCAGTAGAAGCTATGTAGCTAGTCGTCAGCACATCAGAGGCCCCTCGGATCCTGAGGGTCTGTCAGGGGTCAGAGTTCAGAACTGCCATCCATGAGCCATTGACCTTTCCAACCATGCATGCCATATCCATCCGCTTCCAGTGCTTACATTCGCTGTATCTCTAAACAAGTCTCAAATGGCACCCTAATCTCTATACTCCGTAGGGATACTGCTACATTTAAGACGCCTTACAAGGGTGTGTGGGCCCATGAGCCTGTGCTGTGTAACGATGTTTACTCCATTTTAGAGCACAGGGTGCTTTTTGAGACGAGACCTCTGTCTATCTCAGCTTCTTCTTCTTACCGCCATACAGCTTTGATACACTGATATCAACAAATAATTGTATTATTAGTAAAAAAAAATATTCTATTCTAAAGGTGCCACTGTGCAGAGGATGACAAACTCTGTCACATATTATAGTTATTAATCTATTAACGGGGGGTTTGACTGAAGGGAGCAGAGTTGGGAAGCTGGGGTCATAGTCTTTGTAATATTATATTATTCTAGTTTCATTTTCTACTTTGATGTGGTTTGTGAGATTGTGTTGTTTCAATCACATCCGAAGCCTCTGACAGGAGGGACAGAGGAGAGAAGGAGACAGTGGAGCGCTCGGACAATGGACGTTAACCTCGCCTCACTGGTGCCAGAGGTCACTATTCAGTTTGTCAGTGGGACACTCAACACTACAAATGCAATATATACACACACATATATACATACCAAAAAAAGTAAGGTTGCTATACTTTTGAGCACAACTTCTTTTACCTGGTACAGGAGATGAAAGCAGAAAATAATGCAACAATCTGTTAAAAAAAGACCTTTTATGAAGCTTAACAGTATCCATTTTTGTCATGACTGGCAGGGACAAAATAATAGAAACATGTTACAACGTAAGGCAGTCCAATATAAGCCTCAAAAAATACTGCAGATTTGAACCACGGCTTCTCCAACAGGGTCAACAAACAGAACATTTTACACTCTACAGAAGTAGTGTGCCTCTGTATTCTTTAACACTTACTAACTACCAATATGTCCTGATTAACAAAAACAAATAATACAGTATAATTTCAAATTAGCATCCAAAAAAAATGCACCATACCATGGGTGTAACCAATTTAGGGGGTTATGATGACACAATTATCTTCATCATTTCAGTATCTTTCTTCTTTCTTACAAGTCCATGTCCTGGTCTTCTGTTGAGACTCTCTGTTGTTCACTTTCAAGTCTTCAGCACACATTTGGTTTCTGAAAATTGTGATTTTTGGTTGAGCCGTTCCTTGATCTCAACCCATTAAACCTGGGCCACAATTTAATAAGTTATTGTCCTTGAATACATTCTAATTGTGATATTATTACAACCATTTTTTACTATAAAACCCAAGCTAATTCAAAATTAAATTATCCATGATTAGGTATAATTAAATTGCTTTGAATAATAGCCTAGTCTTCTAAATCCTAACCACTACTACTTTACCAACTAAACCTCTAATTGCCCATAAAGAAGCAAAAACCAGCAAAATGTCCTTATTTTAGAGGAGTTTTCAAGCAAGCATTGTGTGGCCTCATTGGTCCTCATAAGTATAGAAACTCTTACATACACACAGCTCACAGGCACACTCATGAATGGCCACACATACACAGGCATCCATGCATGCACAAACATGCACAGAAACACACACACACATACAGAACACACTCACAGCTTCAGCTTTGCCCAGTGCGGTGTGTGTGGAGAGAAAAGTGTCCTGTTAAAAGAAAAATCACTGTGTCATGTTTGGAAAAAAAAAAATCATTCTAAGTGTTTCTTCGGGAGACAAACAACAAACTGTTAAAACTGTCGCTGATGTGTCGCTCCACGACGGACCTTCAAGTACGCTGAGCCAGCTAATCTGCAGGAGCAGAAGAACTGTTTGGTTTTGAGAAATGTGAATTTAATGGAATAGTTCAAACACATGCTATAAGCACTCTACACTTTGCACTTCCTACCAACACACACACACCCTGACATACACTAACACACACACACAC
This sequence comes from Thunnus maccoyii, assembly GCF_910596095.1. NCBI lineage: Eukaryota > Metazoa > Chordata > Actinopteri > Scombriformes > Scombridae > Thunnus > Thunnus maccoyii. The sequence goes on along the minus strand of NC_056550.1, from coordinate 9,830,241 downwards.
ACGCACACACACAAGGTTACAGTGTGAGGAGGGCTTACGGGTGGAGTTATGTGCCTGCATGTTTGTGTGTGTTAATATCCACATGTGTGTGTTTGTGCGTATGTGTGTGCGTGCAGTTAGCCTCTCCTCACCCATGCACCCAGTGCCTGCCTGTCCTGCCTTCAGACAGCTCCCAGATCAGCCATGGGGCTTCCAGTATAACCTCCTCTGCATCCCCCCACAACCTTTAACAGGTTGCACTGGGATCAGTTTTAGAGCTAACTGCCCCGATCATTCCTCAGCAGACGCAGCCATACAAGCTACAAGGACTGTTTTGGATTCAGTGGGTTCTGGTAATTACTGACAAAATTTGATAAGATAAGGAGTTTATTCTCAGAGGCAAAGAGTCTTTTTTTATTATTATTATTTTCAGCGCCTGACTGGACTGTTGGCCTTTTATTTTTATCCACCTGCTGTTCAGATCTGACTTGTTTTCTGACCTTATCGTCTCTGTCTGTGAGGTTGATTTAGGATCGGCAGAGGGGGCTTAGCAGGGTAGACAATAATCTATCAAGTCTCTAATGACAGCTGCTCTTGAATCAACACAAACTTGGTATAACCTGCTGTTTCTCATTCTCACAAATTTTCTAAAATCAACCCCAAGAAATGGAAACAGCTGCAAGACTGAGACTTGTAAAACTACTGATTTGTTGAGGATTTGTCCCTTTTTCCAGACTGCCCTCTTTTCCATAACAACTTCTTTTTTTTTTCCTGGTAACCTTTAGCAAAAGAGATTTCCTGTCTTGCATTTTACATATATTATTCTGACAGGTAGAACGGAGCGATTAAAATCTGCTTTTTACAGTTTCGCCTCAAGCCCAGCGTTCAGACAGCGTTGTTTACATGCAGAACATATCTGCGGCTGCCATGGTTGACTGACCAAGGATGAAAGGCCCAAAATGGCTGGATGTTTTACCGAGCTGCAAGAGTTTCTCTCCACATCAGGTGTACACAAGCTCCTTCTTACATAAATTTCTGATGAGCTGCAGCAAGAGCACAGTGTTAAAACTTTCCTCTTCTCCAACATGGAGTTTATGTGAAATGATAATATACAAAAAAGATTATCAGATTCTTGTAGAGATCATATAGATTTCTATTCCTAATGGTGGCGCAGACTGCAAAGACTAGTGTTTTTATTTAAAGTAGAATACAAAAAATCCAAACAGTTTTAGTGGTAAATGACTGTAATTTCACTTTGTCTGTTTCAAACTGACCTGAGGACTGTTAGAAAACAATCGCCAGAACACAAACTCAGGAGAAGAGAAAGAAAAGTCACTGACATTTGAACTGTTTATGTGTTGATTGGTTGGTTTATTGATTCCCGTTTGCATTCATTTTCTGTAAAGTGATGAAGATGGAGCCGTCCTCCTCAAAGAAACGCCACAAAAATGGAGTAAAAGATCCAGAATATCAAGAAAAGTCACATTTATTATTATGTGTTTATTATATGTGTAGCAATGGCCTAGCAAACAACAATTTTATTTTTCAAGGGGTGTATCTTGCAGGCATTGTAGCAGTTTGCTTTGAGGTAAAACTCAGATTGAGATGAGGAGAGTATCGGTGTTGCCTCGCAGCAGTGAAGAAAATGTGAAAAAAAAAGTCAAATGTGCAGTTGAAACCTGAAGTAGCATTAACAAATAAAATCCCCCCCCAAAATTGTGAGTTGTAATTTTAAACCACTTGAAAGCACGGTGATGGGTGATACATTGAAAGGTTGAAGATGATCGACTGTTTTGAAATCGGTGTCAGTTGGCAGCTTTTTATCTTGCTCCATACCTCTGAGCCCTATCATGAGATACTTAGTCCTCTTCAAACACACACACATGCATGCAGAAACATGCTGGCACACACATTTGTCTTTCTATACACAGGCACACTGACTGTATAACTCTCACAGTTTACACACACACACACACACATATATACAGACACACACACATACATAGCTGCCAGCCAGTTTCACTGTATACTTTATAATGTAAACCTCCAATTAACAGCGGTCTGACACAGACACATGCTGTGAATAAAAGCACACTTTTACTTACATGATATAAATATGATTACCTATATCTAGAGAGAAAGAATATTATATACAGTATAATAATTAGAAAATAAAGAGTCACCTTTTCAAAGCGCCTGTGGTGAGTTCTTTTGTATTTTAATGTGTGTGCATGCGTGTTTGTATGTATAATGTGTATATAGTGTCCTCACACAACGCTCACACACATACTGTACAATGCACACACTCCTCCCTAAACCTGCACACACATACAGACACACGAGATGTGTATCAGCCGTGCAACCAGCAGATAACACCTCTGCTTATCTCCACCACCACACAGATGTCTGAATGAGGGAGAAAAAAAAAAGAGGACGGGAGGAAGAAGAGAGTTAAGAGGGGAAATGAGAAGGAGAGAGAGAGAGAAAGTTAATGAGGAGACTGGAGGATGTGCCAGTTACGAGGTGTTTGAAGGTGATAAAGAGAGAGAAGCATGTAGAGGACTATGTATGCATGACAGTGTGTGTGTGTGTGTGTGTGTGTGTGTGTGTGTGTGTGTGGAATGTGTGTGCGAGTGTTTTTATTTATAGTGTTTTTATAGTGTTTGAATTTGTATGCATCACTCTCTATCTCTTTATTTGTGATGTGTGTCTGATCAGATTATGATTTAAGATGATGCACCTGATAGTATTCCTGCCTCCCTGACAGAAGATGCATCATTCATGTCCAGTGTTTATCAGTGTGTCATATCAGGTGGCCTCCATCTGTTCACACAGAGTGCTGCAGGTACCAGTGGTCAGATTTTAAAGAAACCACTGGCCTACAGAGCCTTCAGTAGCTCCAAGAAGCCTTCAAGAAGCCATGAAGCAATCCCTTCCTAATGAGATTCCAATGTAAGGACCAGGTTGTGCTATATAAGAACTAGCTTGTACTTGGTTGTACGCATGAAAAATTAATATTTTCGTAAAGAATGAAGAAAGAGTGCTTGTGTGGCAGGTTGAGTGCTGCTCCACCTCCACTACAATCTCTCAATTAGTCTCACCTGCAGCTGATTGCGCCGCGGTGCCACCTGGCTTATGGCTGTCTGGCGTGCTCCAGTTGACGGCGCAAAACAACTTCGGTGTTGGCCGAGCCGGTTTGGTGTGCAGCGGTGAGGATTTCAGGGAGCGTGGCATCTGCTCTCCGCCTACATCGTGAGGTGGTGATTCTATGTTGGGCCGGGTGTTAAGCTCTCTTCGCTTGGCTGTTAAGGCCACAGTTTGTGCCTCCTCTCCTCCTGCGCTCTGTGTGGGGCTGCATCGTGCAGCCAGGTGATCTGTTCCGCCAGCTGGGCATCGTGAAGGACGGCTTTCCACGGCCTCTAGTCCCGGTGCAGCCGCTCCGTCTCTCTCCCTGTTCGTTGCTGCTGCTGCTGCTGCTGCTGCTGCCAGTATTCACACACGCTGCTTAAAGTGCATAGTGTGCTTCTGCAGCTTTTGTTCTCCATCCCATCACAACTCCTGTTTTGATTCAGTTCTTTTCTAAGCCTTAGCCTTGTTCCTATTTATTTTAGTTATTTTCATACCGCAAGTGACTTTGTTGTTTTGGCACTCAGGCTGTTTACCAGTGACATATTTATGTTCTTTTAATGACAGTAAATCTTAACCAATAAATTTTTGTAGTTGGAAGTCTGTCTCCTGTCCTCTCAGTGTGGCGAATCTGTGTGACCTCTTATTACTAAGGGTACTCATCAGTGTATTTCCTGGGGTGCAATTCCCCAGGTGGCATAGTTGTGCAACTTTCCCTCTCCTACCCATCTTTGGCCTCACTTGTGAGAGAAGTTCAAATCCTCATCACTTTCTCACCTCCATAAAGCTGGTCTATCGCTGTGTGCATGAATTTCAGTCAGGTTGGCAGTTTGGGAAAGTTGTCAGACACAGCAACTCCAATTCCAACGTCAAAGGTGTGGGGGGAAAGGGGTTTCTGAAGCCATCCAACAAGTAGTCATCAAACCTATAGTTTGTTTGCTCTTGTCTGAATCAGTGGATGAGTCCCTTCCCAGATAGCAAAATTGCTGTGGCCCAGATCCGGCCCACAACTGACGCTCTCGGCACTTTCATCTGGCCGACATACCACGTGGAACGATGGCACTTGGGCGGTCCTCTCCTGTTTCCCAGATCTGGGCCACAAGCAAGCTTATGTCAACAAAGAACAAACCAGATAAACCAGAACTGGCCCACATCCAGAATACACATAGCTTAGAGCACTGCATCTTTACCAAAAAAGGCCCACATTTGATTTGGGATATTTGGGCCATATTTGCTATTTTACATGTAGGCCATTTCAGGCTCACATCCATTTTGTCCAGGCCAGAAGAAAGCCAGCAGTGCCGCATCATTGCCTGAAGTGGCCCACTTCCATATGCTATCTGGGTTGGTTCAGTTTTTCACACCAAGAAAAATCCAAGCGAACCAAAAGGCATGACTACAAGTTACATGAAAACATTCATTCTGCTCATTGGTATGATGTGTCTTGGGTGGGAGCAAGAACGTAAACACAGGAAGAAAATCCTGAAGGTGTTCTGGCCAAGTGTAACATTCTTTGCTGCTCTAGTCCAGTTCAGAGTTCAATTCATTCTCTGGCTAGCTGATAGCAACTGTTAAAATGGCTCATCATGCTGGTATGAAAAGCACACCTGGCTACAAGAGCCATTTAGCTCAAGCATGCAGAGTACGGATTGCAGTCAGATTGGATCGAGGTCAGACCATGTTCGCACTGCAAACAAACCCCTCCAGAGTTCATTTGGGACCGGACTGACCGCATCCTCCAAGGGTCTTGGTACAGTTGTTTTGGGCCACACCTGAGTATGATTGCTGTGTTCATACCTGCCCAAACAAATCGCACTAAAGGGGGAACTAGAGTCCATTTCAGTCAGACTAAACAACGCCCTTAGTCAAATTAAATTAATGGACAAGTTACTATGTTTTTGTACAGTAATCCCTCTTTCAGTTATTTCCTCATCTCCATAGCTTTGCAAGAAAACACAATACCGGGAAAAAGAGGGAATTTTGCAATTAAAAACACAGTAACCCTGGAAGATACCCACTTGATTTGTGTAACTCAGACCGCTGAAGCCTCATATTAGCTTGAGCGAACTTGATGAATCCCTTTTTACACAGAACAAGGACTGTGGATTTTGTTCCCCATCTCTTACACTGGAATCATGTTGGAAGGGGTTCTCTTCAGCCAGTATAGAGAGGAGGAATGAGTACAGGCACCTACAACTCTCTAAATGTACACATGGGCATGTGAGTATTGTTTTAGGATGGACTTTAAAAAAAACAAAACCTATCCTTTAACCTGGACAAGACTGAGTTTGTCTTCCATCTCCGGCCTGAACTACTGCAGTTAACTTGTATATACATCAGAATTTAACAGCAAGGCAGTTAAGATGTGAGAAGGAAGGATTCAGCGGTGAGCTCAGATTCACCTGATGAATATTCATAGTTCTGACGTCACCGATGGAGCTCCGCGTCGTCGTCATAGAGATTAGAGTGGATGACGGGATTATGGGAGAGTCTCGGCGCCACAGTGGGATTGGCTGCCACTCTGCTTTTGTTCCTCTTAACTGCCTCTATATGTGCCGTTTTGTCACTCAATCTCTCCTGTCGCACAGAGATATTGTGACCATCGCCCACATTTCAGTTCTCCATTTTTCACCCTGGCTCACTCTGTCTTCTTTTTTTTTTCCTCCATGATCCTCTTAGCTATTTCCCCCTCTGCCACTTTTTCCTGTTTTGAAACCTCACCCTCCCATCGAGCAGTATGGTACTGTAGTAATTGCTTTCTTCAGCTCCATTGGCCCAATAGCAGAAAATGGCCTTTTATGCTAATAGCCCATAAAAGACACTGAGCATTTCCCAGCATGAATCCCACATCAGATGATTTTATAGTGCTGCCTGTACCAGACAGTATTACCTCAATGTGCTCTAAAAATAACACAGGAATTTGTGATGAAGACGATTTGTTCTCAGTACTGAAGGTCATTGCACAAAATATCAGTTACATCATTTTGATTTTATGTAAATTGGTATTTTGATGTATCCTCTTAATCTCACCTGCAAGTTTTCTTGATCTTGACTTGGCTCAGATTTTTTATTTACATAAATTGTTGAATACAGATAATTACAATGTATGTTGTAGACATATCTCTACATTTTCTCAAGTCTGATTTAATGATTTACATTGTGGGAGACTTGCATTTTGTCCCCAAAAGGAAGGCGAGTACCCGCAATGTGATTGTGTAAAGAAATACATGAGTAATACACACACACACACACACGTCTGGAAAAAGCTTCTTATGTGTGTGTGTCCCTGTTGCATGTTGCTATAACAGCTGTTTGTGGCTGGATGAGGCTCTGAGGGAGACTTGCTGCCAGCTTTGATGTCCTAATTATCTATCTACTGTATCTATCTATCTATCTATCTATCTATCTATCTATCTATCTATCTCTCTGTCTATTTATCTATCCATCTGTCTGTCTGTCTCTCTGTCTATCTATCCTCCCTCCATGAGTGAGTGTTATTCTTAGTTTTGCTTGTGAATGTGTGTTAATGTGAGTGAACCAGCTCTGTGAAGTCAGTTGGCATAATGTTTTTGTCAGCCTGGTAGTGCCCAACCCACCAATGTGTGTGTGTTGTATTTGTGAATAAAAACAGATATGTGTGCATTCACCAGAGATGTGCAGCAAACAGCTTGATGTCTCTGTATTTAAGTTAAGATTTACAATCCTCCATTTCATTCAGTAGACACATTTAATAACATTTTCATCTATATAGCCCCTCTTACACATGCATTTCACTCTATTAATGTTCTGGCAATTCAATATATCAATTTTCGTAAACAGTAATTTTTAAGTAAAAATCACTTACATAGGACCTGGTAACCTGTTAGTTAATTCTTCATGGCTTAAGTATGACAAAATTCATTCATTTTAATTGAGCATGCATACTTTTATATTATACACATATACTGTTAATGCACATCTTGAGGCAAAAAAATTACATTGTAACTCCCCTTAAAAATCCCATCTATTAACTAAAAGCAAGCTGCTCATAGTATAAACGCTTTTTCTACATCACAAGATGTTAGACCAGTGTTGATGATTGCTACCCAGTTTGAACTTGAAGACACAAGACATGAGATCAGTGCCAGAATGGGCTGATAAATCTTCTCTGCAAGTTGAGTCTTGAGGACAAGAGTCACTTCTGCTCTCTGAGAAGGGCAAACTGAGTGTAGAGCACTCTGAACCATTGTCACTGACAAAGAGAGCAATTTCGTGTGTGTGTGTGTGTGTGTGTGTGTGTGTGTGTGTGTGTCTTGAGTGGAGCAACACTGTGGCCATCTGCAGTGTGAAAAAAAGCCTCGGAGCTGTGAATGCTGCTCAAGCAGAAAGACAAGAAGAAGAGAGTGAAAGGTGGAAGGACAGATGAGAGAAAGAAGGAGAAGGGAAGGAGGAAGAGTGTTGAGGCCTGAAGACAGCAGAGGAGGGATGATAAGGGGGGAATGATTTCAAGATAAAGAAAGGAAAGTCAAAGACGCCAGAAAACAAGAGAGAAAAAAGGATGGAATGAAAGGAATTTTTTTTTTTTAAAAAAGGAGTCAGTTGGTTTTTCAGACCAGACTAAGGTGGGAAATATCAGTCTTGTGTTGGAGTGTGGATGAAGAAAACAGATGAGTGATTTGCCGTACAGTTGTGCTGCAATGATGAGAATACTAATTGACAACAATGCATTTGAATAATTGATTAATCATGTAAGTCATTTATCCAATAAAAATGCCAAAAAAATGGTTCCATACATGAAAATCAGCTGCTTTTCTTCTTTGTTATACCACAGGAAATAGCAAATATTTGGATTTTTTGACTGTTGGTTGGATTGAATGAGATGTCACCTTGGGCCTTTTGCATTTTTCATTATCTTTTATGTTTTATTGACAGAAATTGGAGAAATTATTGAAGAAATTATTGATAGACTTAATTTTTAAGTTTAAAAATGGCAATGTAAAGCCTGACAGAAGAGTCAGAACCATGTTTCTACTGTTTTGGCATTTCTATATGAACACCAAACTTGGAGAAAAATGATCTGAAAATACTAACAGGAATGGAAAACTCACATTGTTTAAACATTTTTCTCAAATTCAGTCAAATATCCATGCAGTTAGTTGGCTTCAAATCAGTCAAGCAGCAGAAGTTGCATTAATTCCTACTCACTGACTAATTAAGCCAGTTGATTCATCAATTATTCTTGTACTCACTCAGTTAACCAGTCAACAAGTCCAATAGGAAGCCAGTCAGCCAATCACAGGAAAGGATCACTTTACATGGTTCAGTTTTGGTGGGAACATCATTGTATCTCATCATTTCAATTATGAGCATTTCATTCCTAACTTCCAAGAAATGGGCTTCCATTGACAAACACACAAACACTATGATATGCTCCTGTTTAAACACAACATGTGCCATCCAGAATTTACACATGCACACACACACACACACACATCCACACATACACACACACACAAAGCCAGGGATATAATTGTTTCCAAGCAGCTCTTTGATGGCTGAGTCACTGAACATGTCCTGTATCATATCACGATAAGAAGAACATCAGTTTAAAGGCAGCAGCTGTTTCCCTTTCATCCTCTCCCCCTCTTTCTCCTTCTGCATCTCTCCATTCTCCCACTGCTTTCACAATGGTGTGCTAAGCCAGGGAAGATAGGGCAAATCCCTCCTCTGAGCAGGAGCAGGCAGGAGAGAAAGAAACAGAGCAGGAGACTGAGGAGAGAGAAGGCTGAGTGCAAAACACTTCCTCAGACATTCCTCTCTCATCTTTCCTTTCTCTACCTCCATTTATCTCTCTCTCTCCCTTTCTCTGTTTCTAGCTCCGTCTCTGTGAATCCGACCAATCAGCTTGCGGTTTCCAGTAAACCACTGTCTTCTAGCTTCCCTGTGATTACCCTGCCTCTCCATGAAATAAAGCAGAAAAACTATGTGCATGTGTGCATGTGTGGTGGTCAATTATTCCTCACTATCTTAACTCCATACTAAAAATTTACATTTCTGCTCTTCTGCCTTGAGTGCCAAGACAGGAGTCTGTGACAAGCTAGTTTAGCTTTTTTTTTTCTTTAATATGAAAAACTTTTCATTAATTTAGATATATATAGATATATATCAGAAATTCAATCACAATTAGTTATTAATGAATTTGCTGATAGTAAAAATAATCAAAAATGGGCATTTCAGGTAGTTAACATTCAATGAAATCAGAGGTGTTGCAAAAGTCAGATGTAAAAAAAAACAATCGAGAGGCGAACCTGAGTAATAACTGATGACTTGTGTGTGTATCCAGCTTTTATTAATGACTTTTCAGTCATTAATAAAAGGCCCTTTACAGTGAGTATTTTGAATACATATTTACAGATTCTTTCACATATGTACAAGTCTGACGAACATTTACATTTTCACAAATTTGTGTACACATTTGCAGATTCCTGTGCACATTCACAAATTTCAGTATGCATTTAAAGATTCTTTTACACATTTACAAATCTGATTGTGCACACATGGATTGAAACACTGTTTCACAACTCACACATTTCCAAATAATATTGCGACAATAATGTCCCCATAGAATTCCAACTAAAATTGAATTATTTGATTTGGAACATTAATTTGTGGTTGTAGGGTAATCACACACTGACATATATGCAACATCTCAATGACGAGACACCCGGTTGGAGATAAGTGAGGAGAGGTTTGCATACACACTCTCAGGGCTTTATTTCAGTCAAGGACACAATCAACCAATGTTTTGTCTTGGATATGGGACCAAATGTATCAGAACCTCTCAGACTGACTGCAGCAGCACAGCTCAGCTAACACACACACACACACACACACACACACACACACACACACACACACACACACACACATACACAAACACATCAGCATCATAAATGGTGCTTTGTCTCCCTCTAACGGATAATTTGGGCTGTGCAAAACAACAACAGTCAACTATTCAATTTAGTTGTAAATCATTTGCATTTTGTTGGATAAAATATAAAAAAATATGTATGAATGTTATAAAACATATCTTTCTTTCGTGGTCCTAAATGTCAGGGAGCTTGAGTGCTTGAGTGTGACTCTCGCTGGGACTATAATGCAATTTAAAAAAATCAACCAGTCAAATCTCCAACACATGGACTGGACAACTGAAAGCGTTTATTTAAGCATTATCGGGTGTAAATCTGGTTTTCTTTCAGCCAGGCTGCCTGTTGTCCCCTGAGCCCAAACAGGTGCACTGCTCTGAGAGTGGAAGCAAGGCGCTGCCTTCAAGTGTCGGGGGAAAATTGTAAACTGTAATTTCTCAAATTGGATGTTTATGTGTCCACAGTGTGGTTAGACGTTGGATCCTGTTATCATAGTGATTGCGTAGGTGTGTATGGGTCGACTCTGTTTCCTTTTAGGTTTTGCTTCCTCTTGTATATAAGGATATATATTATTGTTCAGTATGTTGTGCAGGCTAAATGTTAATTATGTGCGTCTCTGTTTTAAAAGTCTGACAGCGAAAGTTATGGATTCACAGTACTTTTATTCGCCTGTTTTCACAAATTCAAACTTTTCACAATATGTTGACAAAGCTTTCAAAGAATTAATTCCCTTTGAAATCAGATAAAAATGAAAAATAATATCATAAACGCCTGATAAATAACAAATTCCCGGTATACAAATCGACAGTTTATCACAGCATATTAACAAAAGAGCAACTTGATGCTCTCAACACATCTGGAAGCAGTATGACGATGCAGGATATCATGACACATTTTAATACTGACTTCGATGCTTGGAATTCGGAGTGTGTAGGCACGGCGTGAACGCAGCATCAGATGGTGAGTGCACTGTGCTGACGAGCCGTTGCTTGTGGAAACAGCTGGTGGTTTCTGTCAGCGAACACTTCGGATTGACAGCGACATTAGCAAGAATAAAAGTTCAAATTAGACTCGAAACTGACTGAATGCGCTTTGATTTGACCCTGCGCTGCTGTTCCACCAGACGCCGGGACATGTCATCCTGTGAACGCCACTTTATCAGGCAGTTGTTAATTAACGACCTAGCTTGTTAGCGGCGAATCACTGAACGCTCGACGCAGCCGGTTGCTAACGCCAGCTAGCTAACTTTATACTCCCATAGCAACTAACGCGATACAGCCTCTCTGTCGGTGCAGGGAAACTGTCAGCCGTCGCTCTCCTGGCAGTGTAGGACGAGTTTTTTTGCTCTGTTTCAGCATGACTCATGTTCATTATAAATTCTCCTCTAAACTCAGCTACGACACGGTGCTTTTTGACGGCCCGCACATCACGCTGAGAGATCTGAAGAGGCAGATCATGGGCAGGGAGAAGCTCCGAGCCGGGGACTGCGACCTGCAGATCACAAACGCACAGACCAAAGAAGGTAATAAAACACAATGTATGAACTGATAAGACTGTTTTTCTCCTAGCAGTATAAGGGCAGGTTGACAGTTTGAACTTTGGTAGAAAACACGTGGTCCAGGTTTGACAGCTGTCTGGTCTGGGTGGGTGGGTGGGGGGGTTGCAGGCGAGGGGGGGTTGCGTCACCTATTTCAGGGGTCCAGAAAAGTCAAGCCAGTATCAAAGGACCTAATGAATGAGCCACATTCCTGCTGCATTTACGCTTCATGTCTTTAATTAAACGGCCTGATGGTGGTGGATCAGCACTGTCAGTGCCACGCATGTAAAAGTCCCGGGAGAGATGTGGGATAAAAATAGCAAAGGTGGGGTAGGAGTCATGACCATGAGATTTATGTGCAGCCACACACATACACTCACACACAGATGAAATTCATCAGTGTAAATAATGTGATCGAAATTTGCATGTAGTAAATCCATGTAGTAAATCCACTAAATAATCCGAAGGCAAGTGAGAAAAAAGTGGCATGCATGATAAAGATCAGCTCAGAGTGTGTTCATATCCTGCAGATAGGCAATACACTGTGCTATGTGGTTCCACTGAAAGCACAACCCCCACACCTTGTGTGAGAAAGTTCATATGCACACACACACACACACACACACACACACACACACACACACACACACACATATACAACTCCTGCTGTGTAAGAGTTTACAGAAAGACAAAAGTTAGTCCTGGCGGGCATATACAAAAAAAGCATATCACCCATTATATATGAAGGTTTGAAGTCCACTTCCACTCAAAACTGTGTTTTGCTTCATATTCCCTCAGTTGGATGTTTGCACTTCACTGTGCAGAATGATGTATGTGCAGAGTTTGACACTAGAAGGTTGTATTCACATTAATCTGCTGAAAGTAGAAAGTTCCTCTGAGCTCACTGAACATCTGAGTTTAAGGCTTGTACCTTCGGGCATGATTTGTGACATCACAACTAGTTTGGATCCATTTGTGGTCCAGTATTCAACTTATACAAATGTGATGTGGAAACTTGAAGCCTCCAGTGCACAAACACTGAGAATGGACTTTACAGTGAAACAGCAGACATCTTGTGTCCAGCAGTTAAACTTTTGAAATGAAATATATTTACATATTCATAGAATCTGGAGTTTTTAATGAGGGAGAAGGAGTAGATGCCAATTTAAGGATTTGCTATTAGACAAATATTCAAAGTTGAGCAGTTTTTTTACATCTTTAAAAAGTCCGAAGGGGATCTTTAAGGGAATCACAGCTTTCATGTTTCTTGCATCAATTCTCACTTGTAGAAAAGAGCTGTGTCATGTAACATGTTTTTTTTGTTTGTTTGGTTGTTTTTTTAATTTATTTGGGTCTCAAAAATGGTAGCTAAAATCATTTTGTGTGAATGTAAACCCTCACTTTTACCCATCTCTCCCTCTCAGAGTACACAGACGACGAAGGTCTCATCCCCAAAGGCTCCTCTGTCATCGTCAGGAGAATCCCCATCATCGCAGTCAAGTCCAGCTCAAGCAGCAAGAACCACAACATGTAAGTACCCTTACTTACAGTCTTTGACTGTTATTAGTGTTTTTGCAAAGGCTCCACCCAGCCTGCAACAGCTAACACCTGGCACCTGCAAGTCTATGTTTATTGTTATAATGTCAGTATTAGACGACTCCACCAAGAAACTATGCTTTAGTTGAGCTTAATCAGCTTCTGCTCAGGACTGAGAGATCTTTTTAATATGAAAATGACACTCGATATTGGCCAGAAATATTCATATATTTAAATTTTTTCACCCGTCTGCACAGTCATGTTGTAGTTAATGAAAAGATGAGCTGACAATGGATCAGCAGCCTGAGTAACAGGGACATTAATTAAAAAAGGAAGCAATCCTAAATTATTTTTTAAATATTGCTGTTAAAGACACTACTTGTATGTAAAGTAGGAGGTTACTGATGCTGCTTCTGCTTATTGGCATGATTTAGAGCAGCAGCATGTGTGTGCCGGCTGCCGCTGTGTTTGCAGGTTGAGGCCGTTTCTTTTCAGGGACTACAATGGTGAAGAAAACAATGCCATAAACATCCTGGTGGTGAATCCATACAGAGGCCTGTGACAGAATCTTTCAGCTGAGGGCCGACAGTTGGTTAAAAAGGGTTTTGCATAACATTTCCGTGATAAAATGTTCACCGGAAAAGAGGAAAGAGTATAAGTATAACTCCATGGTGACGAACACAGGGATTAACCAGATATTAGTCAGGCTTAGACAGGAGAGCCAGCAGTGGTGGTGTGGGTTTTATGCATGGAAAGCAGGAAAAGACCTCACTGGAACAGACTGGCGGTCATGTGATTAGCCCCGTCAGCAGCATGCAGACAGGCGGAGAGGAATGAGGGCTAAAGAGTGGTGTAACCCTGCCCGCAAGATTAAAAGCACAAGCAGACTGACAGTCACGCAGCTTCGTAGTGCTTCCAAGGAAGCCTTAACTTTGAGCAACTTTAAAAGTTTTTACATTAAACTTTAAATCAGATGTCTGACTCTAAAGGAAAAATACACTATAAAAACATTTCACAAAGGCTGTTAAACTAGTCCACTGGTGGTGGAGTGTTTGTCATATTGTGCGATTAACTTGGCCAAATATAGAAGATGTGATGTTGCAACGATGCAGGAAAAAGGCTCAACAGTATTCATCAGCTTTTATTGTCAGTTCAGAATCAAAGCGTAAGGGCTTCTCTCTAGACAAAGCAGACACAGTCAAATTGTCGTTTTATATTTTTTATAAATACTACAGGTTGTATGAGACAAGTGTAGAAATATTCTTTACACTTCCAACCAGATGTTTAATGCTGTGCTTCTTTGCTTTACAAGTTATTGAAGGTGGGAAAATGAAAAGCTTAAGAATACCCATTGTCAAGCGAACTATACTCTACTGAGATTCACACCAACTCCACTCAGAGATACACAACACATGTTCACATCTGCTCTGTAGGAGTTTACTGACAGCATTCTGGGAAATGTAGGAATTTGCCACCTGAAGGGTGAGTAGACAAAGCAGGTTTAGAGGAACGTAGCTCCACAAAAAGAGTATCACACAGTCCTGACGTGCTTAGCCAGGGTTAACAACCTTCCTATTGTCTGCTGTTAATTGCTTAAACCGTAACATGGCTGGTTTCATTAAATATGTGATTCTTTGTTGAGATGATCTTTATTTGTGATTTGTATTTTGTACTTTTGTTCATTCTTTCATTGATGTTAAGAGTCTTTGGGTGTCTTGACAAGAGCAGTGCCAATAAAAGTCCTCTTAGATGAAGAAAAAGTTTTGTCAGAAAAACATTTGTTTCAGAATGTTTAATTGTTAAACATGTCCCATGACGGATGGTGAAAAATAATTTCTTTTTGTGTTTCAGAGAGCGATCAGACAACCAGCATCATCACGCCTCTGGAGCCATCAAAGCAGTATGTAACCTTAACAAATCCCACCGCACCTCTCCTCCAACAGTACCATAAACACACACATTGTTGGTAACAACTAATAGCTTAACATTTGTGTGCTTTGTAGCTTTTGAAATGCTGTGTTGCACCTCTCAAAATAAATATATGTATACATGTATACATATATCGACATGTAAAACTGCATCTCTCCATTGCGTAAATATCCAAATAACACGTCAAATTAACACGTGTGGTTTAAACAAATGAGACCATGATTGAGATCATTGAAAGCGTCTATTTCCTCTATTTCAGTTAAAGTTCCTGTTGCAAAGAGGAAGTTGTTTGCTACTCAGACTCTGATTTACAGTGAGCTGGTTTAAATGACTTTAACTCCAAAAAAATGACACAGTTTAGTATTGGCAGGTACATCAAGCGTATGATAGATCACTCAGAAGGATCAAGGATGAACAGAGAGGGGGGAAAGTGTTGAAGTGAAGTGATGTTTACTATATAACCACTGCTATATGCTTATCCACAAAGAGAAAACACATATTTATAGATATTCTTTATAATGGCTCAAAGCTATTACTCTAACAGACTGGTGTGTAACCAGACAGTGTTTATTGCTGCAGATCATTCAGTATCTGTCTGTGGGTGGTGGGAGCAGCTCGGGCGGGTCAAACATTATCATGCAGGCCAGCTGATAAAACCCAACTGTTGTTTTATCACACTGGCTCTGCTGACACTTGTCATTTTTTGATTTATCTCAGGCACCTTACAACCAATAGAGATGCACTATATAGTTTTATTTTCTTAGTCTTACTTGATAGCTGTACAGCTTGTGCTGCTGCGAGTCTTTAAGTTACATTAAAGGCTGTTTTTAATTTTTTATTTTTTTTTTGAGTATATTGGATCTTATTCAGTCCCAAGCTACGATTTCAGTCCATCCATCCACAAAACAATTGGACGTGTTAGAATGAAAGGTTTAATGTTAGGATAATCTAAAACTATAGTGTGCTCTGGTGGAGTGAACAGATGCAAAAATATTATTAACACCAACCTAACTTTAAATTCAGCCAAGAAATTGAAGAATTTGGAGTGTGATGTCATCAGAACTTCAACAGAAACAAACCTGTATTACTGTAGTAAAAGGAGCATTATCAAAAAAAGGCTTATTATATTACAGTGTTTTGGCTTTAATGTGGGAACCAAAAAAAATCTGACCACTAAAAATTAAATGATGCTTCATTTTAAGTTAAGTGGTGCACCATTGTTATTTTATGCTGAATTCTTGTAGTGCAGTTTTATCTCTAATACTGTAAACTAACCTAAATGCCTCTCTGAAGCTTTTACTCGCTGCAGTCTGAACTGGTTTACACTGACCTGACTGATTTTCTCTCTGGTTTCTCAGTAGGAAAAGTGTCTGCCTCTCTTCTTAAAACTTTGAGTCTGTTGGACGACACAAATTATTTTTTTGTGTTTTTTTTTTTTTTCTTCCAATAAAGTTGTTTGTATGAAGCTGTATTATGTATTGATTATGTGTTTGATTTCACTGGAGTTGGTCTCTGTCATCAGTCAACATTTCTGTTCGATCTTTGGTCCACATTTTCCCCTCGGCTGGAAAGACAAATCAAACAAAGAAACACACAGACTGGAATCACATTGGAAAGCTTAACAACTGTGGCATTTTGACCGAATGATGAAAAGTTAAGCATTGTAATGTTAGGGAGGTGTTTCGGGTATTTAATTACATTTCATTAAGTGATGCTGCATATTTACAGTAACACTCTCAATATTTCATACAGGAAAACAATGTCTGTTCATTTGCTGTACAGTATGAGTATTGAAAGTACAGTATAAAGCTCCATTAAAGTGCTAAAATATGTAATTAGATCATGTTTCTAACCCATGCTGGGAAATCAGATCATATTGCTGTACTCCAGCATATTGTTTTATTGTTTGTATGTTATACAGTTGAACAAAGTCCAATCAAGGACACTGAACTGTTTGGCCAAAACTCATTGGTTGCCATTGTCCTGCTGCATTGTCCTAAAATTGAAGGACTGTGTATAAAAAGGGAAAGAAATCCTACACTGCTCATTCAGTATGGATGTGAACAATCCACTCTTAAAGCTGAAAGTTAACACTTAATCATCATAGTCATTGTTTCATATAAAATCCAATGTGCTGGAGCCAAATTACCTATAAAAATCATCTTACAGTTTGAATGTGGATGAAGCGTAAAGTAGGATGGTAGCCAAAACTGTAGCATGTTTCATTGTGAACAACATGTACAATAATACGTGTTTAAAGTACATTTTGGTTGTGATTCAAAAATAAGTGTCAATGAGTAAATGTTCAGCGTTTCATAAGGTTTCTAATTTATTCAATTTAAAGAACTTTGTTCATTTCCAGCGGGGTAATATTAAAGTACATCTAGCAGAGTACACAAACATTTAAGTGTAGTTGAAAATGTATTTATTGAATGAATGTGTGTAACCTTTAACAAGATTGACTGATTAGAAGGAATTATTCAGAGAAAGACATTTTTGACAATATTGCAACTTTGTCCTGCACTGAAACATTTTTTGGCAATCAACTTCTTTCTTTGATTGTACATGTTTGTTCTGTTAGTACAGGGCAATGCTATTTTAATGCTATTATTGTTAATATTATCACTATTATTATTCAGTGCTATTTAAGAAAAAAAATGAAACTCTGCTTTCTTGGTTCACGCATCTCTTGCAGCACAGCAGAGGAACAAATCAAGAACAGATGCTCAGAAACAGGCAGTGAAGTAGATATTAGGTTATGTGAAACCAACAAAATGCTGGTCTGACAGGTGAAAATTCCCAGGGAGCATTATATTGTCGGCACAGTTGTTTTCACTGTAGCAGGTTATGAGGTATGAGAAGTGAGTTGGCAGGAGTAGCTGAGGCAGAAATCCTGGCATGAGAACAGTACAGTGAAATTTATTCTCCACCCTGCATGATGCTGTGTAAATTTTTATCTCTTCTTAAAAGACACAAAAGTGAAAACTTGACATACAGCAGCTTCTCTCACATTAGACAGGAAATCAGTGATGGTACACAGATTGAAGTGGGAAGATGCTGAATTTATTTTTACACCTCCATGCCGGCGACAGCCATGGCTGGAGGCATTATTTTTTCGGGTTGTCCATCCATCCGTCCGTCCCATTCTTGTGAACGTGATATCTCAGGAACACCTTGAAGGAATTTCTTCAAATTTGGCACAAACACCCACTTGGACTCAAGGATGAACTGATTAGACTTTGGTGGTCACAGGTCAAGGTCACTGTGACCTGTTTTTGGCCATAACTCAAGTTTCACACAAATGTCTAATAGAATAAACTGAAGTGATGACATTTTATATCCAAAAGGTCAAAGGTCAACTTCACTGTGGCATTATAATGTTCTAATGTTCTGGGCATTATTCAACGCCATAACTCAGGAACAGAAGGGGAGATTGTGACCGTATTTCACATTTGGTCGCATACGGAATTGCTGACGCTAATCTTGGGTGCCCACCTTGAAACTGATTGTATAGATCTTATACATGTCTGGACAGACATGGATGTAAACTGCAACTTGACTGGTTGTCAGAGTCATACAACCATGAGGCGGTACTTCTAGTTTGAACTGCATCAAAGTTTAGCAGGACAAACAATGTTTTGGGCATTTTTCCCCAGTATTTATGGACATACAGCTCCCAATCTTTTCTAGATAGGCTCACTGATTTTGTGCTTAATCCTAACAGATGGATGACCACAATTCCTCCAGAGCCTTACCCTTTTTCTCCAAGGTACACTCTCTTTCTTGCTTTATTATCATTCAACTTTTACATATTCATCCTGGATCATGTGAGTCTGTTTTGAAATAAACACTGATCCTCCTATTTTACCTGACACACATTCATGTGTCTACACGCAGATGACTAACCTGGCTCATGCGGATGTTTCGGAGGACGATAAAATCAAAGCTGTGATGAATCAGTCCGCCTACGATTCCATGAGGTGAGTCACTTTTATAATGTTTTCAAATCTCATCCTTTATCCCTGTTTCTGTCTCCTTAGTACCTCTTTTCACCTGCTTTTTCAATTTTTTTAAATTCTGTATCTTCATGTTGTGATTATCTCTCTATCCTTTTCTTTCTTCCTCTATACTCGTCTCGTTCACATCGTCTGTCTCTCCCTAGTTACACCAAGAAGTTAGGTGCTGTTCTTCCTGCGAACTATGCCTGTTATCGCTGTGGAAATACTGGACACCACATCAGGAACTGTCCCACCAGTGGGGTAAGATCAGGACACGTGATATCTCTTTAAGTGAGGCAGTTCCTGTTGCAGTCTTGTACAAATCTTGCTCTGCAGAGAAACTGACTTGATTAGTGTTTGTGTTGATGTTGTTTGCATACGCATGGGTGTGTGCACTGTAAGCCGAGTGCCACCATGTACTTATGTGCTGACTGTCAGTTCACGCCTAACGTTGAATGCAGATACGTGTGTGTTTGACCGCAGGATAAAAATGTCGAGGCTCCTCTGAGGATTAAGAAGAGCACAGGCATCCCTCGTTCCTTTATGGTCGAGGTGGACGATCCCAGCATAAAGGGGGCCATGCTGACCAACTGTGGACGTTACGCCATTCCTGCCATAGACGCGTGAGTGTGAACAAAAGAGCCAGTGTGTCTGTGTTTCTTTTGTTTTAAAGGCTATATCCAGAGAAATGTGCAAACAATTTGAATACTTGTTCAGAGTTTTTAGGATTTTAAGACGATTAGGATACAAACCTTAGCTAAATACCTAAGATTTTATTGAGGAAGAGATTTATTGTCACAGAAGCAAAAAATAGTAATGATCAGGAGTATCTATAACTGCTAAGAACATGGGGACTGGATTTACTACTGTATTCTTAGGACTCCCCACCAGTCAGAAGAATAAATACAGAATAAGAATAAAACAGCAAATCCAGTTGCTTTTAACTTAATTCTTGTAGATATGATCTGGATGACTGAGAATTTTCATAGAGACAATAAGCAAGACTTCATATGAAGTGTCACAATCTGTGTCGATCTCAGCAGCCAGTTTGTGCTCATCAGCAGCCTCTTGTCAAGTCTATATGTCGAAAATATCGACCTTCTCTCAAAACCTTCTCTTTCTGGCCAAAGTATCCTCTAAACATAAAAAAGCAAGTGTGGATTTGCAGTATGTGCACTATTGTCTGTCAATAGGGAGGCATACGCCATCGGCAAGAAAGAGAAGCCTCCGTTCATTCCACAGGAGCAGCCAAAGTCAGAAGTCGAGGACGATCCCGTACCTGATGAGCTCCTCTGTCTCATCTGTCATGACCTGCTGAGTGACGCCGTGGTCATACCCTGCTGTGGAAACAGCTACTGTGATGACTGTGAGTGTCTGCTACACACACACATATATCAAGACTAACTTAATGTACACTTGCTGTACTTTAAAGAAGAAAGTCATTCTGATCTGTATTAGTAATGCAGGAACTAATTTGACTGCCTCTGCAGTGCTTTGTAACTCCCAAAACTGAGAATAGAAACCATTAAAGTGTATTATTAGGTTTAGCAGATTCAGAAAGTTTAAATATGTAAATATTACCTCCCAAAACTACTGCAAACAGGAGATGAACAGCCAATACTTTTTCTTAATTTTTTGGCACCTTTAAAAAAAAAAAAAACAACTAATATCTGTTTATTATAAAAACAGCAGTCACACAAGTAGTAGAATAATAACAGTCAGTTGTCATCATTATTCTGTGCCGTTACTTCAAAAACTCTCCTGACTGGAAACTTATTTACCCTTCAAACTTGTTTCTCTCTTGCTCAGGTATTCGAACTGCCTTGCTGGATTCAGAGGAACACGTCTGCCCCACTTGTAGCCAATCAGATGTCTCCCCTGATACCCTGATAGCCAATAAATTCCTCCGACAGGTGAACTAACAGATGGATGAGGAGGGGATTTAATGAATTGTTTTTGAAGAGGGGATTAGTATAACTTTACTCCTCTTGATTTGATCCAAAATGTGCCTGACATTAAGCTTTTCATTGTTGGTAAGTTCATTATAGAAATGCTCTGTGTGTGATGTCCATCTGTCTCTCCCAACACAGGCTGTGAACAATTATAAGAAAGAGAGAGGCCACACCAAAAACCTGAGAGGAGTGTCTGGCACCTCCCAGTCCCTAAATCCAACCCCAATACCGAGCCCTGTCCCCACCCCGCCCCCTATCGCCACACAGAGCCAACCCCAGAAGCCCCACCAGTTGACCCACAGTCAGCAGGTGAATCTCTTAATGATGTGTTTCATGTGGGAGGCAGAAAAAAAGAATATAGCCCTGTACCTGTGTGACTCAGGAGCAAACAGGATAATTAATGTTTTCTTCTCAAAATCAAAGGTGATTCAGGTCTCCCAAACCATTAAAATAAGAATATACCACAAGTTTCTATCAGCGTTCTCCATATTTAACCTAACATACACTTGCTTTGCCAGTGTGACTTATAATCATTTATTTTTAAGGCTCCACTTAATGAAATTATAGACTAGATAAACAATGATTCTCAGCTTTTTTTGAGTACTTTTGAGATCACCTCATTAGTGAAGCAGCAGTCTTATGCAGTATTGTCTTATGCAGATATTCTGTGTAATTGCTTATTCTAATGTCTGTAGTGAAATGTTTCTCTTGCAAGTTTCATTGTATTCTCATCTCTCCTTCTTGTTGTCTCCCCTCTTTTTGGACGCTCTCCTGCGCCGCCCACAGCCTGCAGACACGCCGCCGCTGTCTCAGGTGTCTGAGGCTCCTCCTGCAGTAACAGGTCCCACCTCTGCTTCCAGCATACCTAGCACTTCCCTCCAACCTGTGCAAAGCCATCTGGAGATACCCGACAAGTATGAACACACATAAACATATTCACACATCAGTAAAATCACTTAAGGATTACGGTACATCGTGTAGGTGGGCGGGTTCGTGATGTGCAAGTGCCATTGCGACTTTGTTCCATTTATTCACAGAGCCTCAAATGCCTCACTTGGTTGACAAGCCAACTGTTATCTCCTTAGAGTTCTTGTTGTGGTACTGTACAGCTGTATATTACAAAGACAGCAAGCAGCCTTGTCTTATTGTTTACCATCAGGTTCAGAATGGCTTTATAAACTTATTTTTGAATTTTAACACATTATTAGACATGGAATATTAAAACTAAAACTAAAACAATACTCTGAATTGGGAACAAAAAGTGAAAGCCTGAGTTTGCAGGACATGGGTTTTTCAGCCACAGTGTCAGCCACTGTTAAGATGCTTTTATATACGTTTTCGGTGCGGTTCAGTCGAGTTCTGGTGCACAAGTGATGGTGTGAAAGCTGCTTATTGATCTCTGGTGTGAAATAAACAACCCTACCAAGACAGACCGCCTGAAAAGGAGAATATAAGGGTCGCTTCCAAGAGGAATCTGGTGCGTTTCATTTGTATTGTGAAAGCAAAACAGACCAACTGCAGCTTTTTGTGGTAGTAGATTTGTGATACTGAGATGAATTCAAAAGCTAAACTACTATTACATCCATCTGCTGACCGTGAACTGTTAAGAAGTTGGTCTTCTGATCTGTAGGCTACAAGCGATGTAACACGTATGTGAGTGTGGGATTTTTCCCTGAAACATCAGAAAGTGAAAAAGAGTTAAAAAATAGAGGTGTATCAAGGTGTATTTATTATTGACCTAAAAGGCAACAGTGTATCATATTTTTTCTTGATCTGAACCAAATAAACCAAACTACAGCTGTGAAAGCATCTGTTAAAGTGATGGAGGTGAGCATAATGACACCTGCCTCAGTCTGCCTTCAACAGCTGCAATTAGAAAGAAGAAATTAATTAGAGTTGTTTTCTTTTTACAGTTTATGTGAGAAATGATGGTCTGACTGTGGTATCAGTTCCTCACAAGGATGAAATAAAGGAATAAACATGACATAATTGTGTTAGGTTTTTTTTAATTGTTTTTATCATAAAGTTACTAGTCGAACAAATGTTAGCAACTGTCTGAAACACTTCTAACAGACTTAAAGCACCCAGAGAAGAACATTTGGTACAATCTCTGACCAAATTTGGCATCATGGATTTGAAAGTGACAGACAAGTAATGACACTGATGTATCTGCTGTTTCCTCAGGGAGGCTGAAGGAAAGAAACATAATGACTCAGTGCCTGCTGCTGTCCCTTCTGTACTGGTTTCAAACAAAGACCCCATTGCTGCTCCATCACAGCTGATACCACTGGTGAGGACACAAACACACTAACTTAATGCAGCAAAGTTTCTCAGTATGAAATCTTTGATGTTTGTGTCTGTTCAGGTTACTCACACTCCAGTGGCAGACCAGCTCCCGTCAGTCAGTGTAAATCCGCAGCAGTCCTCTTCAGGTGAGTAGTAGACGGTTCTGCTGCCCAGCAATCAAACAATTGGACATTTAATATGTACAGTTGGTGGAGCACGTGATCAAGAAGTGTCTCTTTGCGTCTGTTAATTTGTATTTTATTTTCTCTCTGAACGCCAAGGTCCAGCACCAAGACACTCTGGGCCATCAACCTGCTGGGACGGGTCAGTGAAACATTTGTGCGTTTGTGTTTAGTCTGTATTTGACTCCATCCACAGTTTCAAAACTGATGTCATTTCCTCTTCCTGTATCTTCCCCATAGCTCCTCTTCCTCCTCAGGTTGTCCCACCGTAGGCTGGACTGAATCCAACACCCAGCAGCTCCCTCCCCTCTCCTCCTCCTCCTCCTCAACATCATATTCAACTACTCCACCTCCACCTCTCTTCCCCTCCCCCCATTTCCACACGTTCCTCTCGGCTCAGCAGCCCCTCAGTGGTTTCCCACCTGGATACCCACCTACCACGCCCATTTGGACGCTCCCAAACCCCCAGGGTGCCCCCATCCCTTCCCTCTGCTCCTCCACCTCCTCTATCCCTGCCCTCATCCCCAAGGAGTGGTTCAGGCATCAAGGAAAGAAGAAGGAAAGGTAAATGCAACATTCAGCAAGCAGTCGTACCCATGACAGGGTGTCTGCAAGTCTCCAACTACTGTCTTAAATAAGACAAATGTACTTGTTTGATTGTAGGAAAAATTCATTTGTCAACTGTTTTTGCTATTTGAAATTGTCGCTTCAATTCTAGGCAACACAATTTTTTAAAGTGGCTTTATTGAAACCTGCAGATACTAGCCAGATTCTTTTTTTAAAACAAATTATGTTTACATTATGGTTATGGAAAAAAAACAACAACTAATATCTTACTGTATATTGTTTAATTGATATTTTATAAAATGTGTAAAGTCCAGTACTGGTTGGGCTATAGTTTGAGTGCA
Source organism: Thunnus maccoyii (assembly GCF_910596095.1). NCBI lineage: Eukaryota > Metazoa > Chordata > Actinopteri > Scombriformes > Scombridae > Thunnus > Thunnus maccoyii. Next base: position 9,805,903 of record NC_056550.1, on the reverse strand, counting down.
TTTGTTATTAATAGTTTATTAAAGCTGCAGAGGTAGTGTAGTGATCAGTAAGGGTCATAATGGCATGAGTTAGTTGTTTCCCTCTCTCTTTGTCACTCAGGTCACCTCACAGAGGATCTGCCTACAGACGCTCCTCCTCTCGTTCTAATTCCAAGTCTTCTAAGTCCAAGTCTTCTCGCTCCTACTCTCGCTCTTCAAGCAGGTCCAGATCTCGTTCCCGGTCCAGATCCCAAGGCAGATCAAGGTATTTTTTGCCCTTTTTTTAAACTGTTGTTTTAAGTTTGGTTTTTTTTACTATAAAAGTATTTGTTGGACCCAAAATTATGATTTTGATTTTATGTTTTATTTTGATTAATGGAGACTGAATGAGAAGCGAAAATAAATATGATACAAGACAGAAAACAATGGACTCTGAGTGATGTTTGAGCGCATTGACCTGCATTGTCCAAAGGACAAGAACGGAGCAAATACATGGATTGAAAATTGCTCTTCTAGTATTCTTATTAGGTCTCACAGTCATTGTGTCGCCCCACCTTGAAAGTGAATCGTTCAGAAAGTTAAAATGTGATGTCACATGTGAGTTTCAGGAGAAGTAAACATGGGATTTAAGTGGTTCCTGCACAACACAGAAAATGCAACCTTTGGTTTATTGTAAAATTACAAACTCTGTCAAATACTTTTTTGGACCTGTCTCCATTTAAAATGCTTGTCTTTTTTATGCATGCCCATAAAGAACAAGTACTGTAGATATAGTCAAACAGAAATTATGCCTTAAAATGTATGACATATCTATTTTTTTGTTGTTGTTGTGTTGTTTTTTTTTCCTTCAGGCCCCGCTCACCTTACTCCCGCGCCAGAGACCTCCATTCTCGCTCTCATCCCTCCCGCTCCTATAGCTATGGTTACAAACGATCACGCTCCCCCACGCCATCCTCATCATCGTCACCTCGAGTGGGTCACCACTCCAGGTCCAAGTCACCGTCAGATCACCGGAAAAGACGTCATCACAGCAAGAAGTCAGCCTCAAGCAGCTACAGCTCGAGGAGGGGAGGCGAACGCTCATCCACATCAGGTCTCTCCCAGAGGGAAGCAGGAGGCTCGTGGGGGAATTTAGTCACTCACCCATATGATCTGCATGTAAATCAAGACAGCAGCCTGGAGATGGACAGAGAACGCTACCTGCAGTGCAAAAAGGAATACAAAGAGTGGTGTGAGAAATATTTCAGCAGCTATGTCAGCCACTTCCACCAACTGCCCCCTTCCCTCCTCACCCTCCCTCCTCCTCCTAATCCTTATTGGGGGGACAGAGAAGGAAGCAGAAATCACTTACAAGGCAACTTGGACTCCCGCTACGGACTCCAAGGTAGACGCACCGCCCGGACGGACGGCCACTCCCATCCATCTCAGTCGTCCAGTGACAGCCGCTCCTCACCATCTCAGTCTTCAAGTGACAGCCGTTCCCCTCCATCTCAGTCGTCCAGTGACAGCCGTTCACCTGCCTCTCGGCCGTCCAGTGACACCAGCTCTGCACCATCCGAAGAAAGAGCTCATCAGACGAGGTGCGCTGAGAAGGACAGCCGCCTGCCAGTCAGACCAAGAGAGGGTAGTAAGCAGGTGGAAGTGCAAGAAAGAAGTAAAGACAAAAAGCAGCTAATCTCTAAAAATTTGGAAGACCTCAGCGCCCTGGAACATGCACAAAAGAGGATGAGGAAGCATGAGGGAGGTAAAGTAGAGGAGTCATCATCCCTTGATGCTGCAGACTCAACAGATGACAGCAGAAACAACAAGAGGAGGCACAACACCAGACCAAGCGATGCCAGCGATGTCGTAGATTCAGTCCAAGTTCCTCTGAAACCAGATAAACCTTCGGATAAAAACTATGAAAGAAGAAGCAGAGAGCAAAGGAATTTGGAAAGAGAGAAAGGATGGCGAAGAGGCAGAGAGTCAGACTACAGGCAGGATTTGGAGAGACATCACAAAGTGAAGCCCAGTGAAGAGGCAGGCAGGGTGGATACAGACAGGGCGAGAAACCCTGGAGGCAGCAAAGCTTCTGACTCTAGATCAGAGAAGAAGAGAAAGAGGAAAGGAGAGGGCGTGGAGAGAAATGAGAGAGAGAGAAGTCCCAGCGTAAAGACTCAAAGCAGCAAATGCCTGAAAACCAAAGTCACGGAGGACGCTGAAACCCGCAAGAGTGAATCCCCAAAACGATTTGACAGAGAGACCCCACAAAAGGAGAAGAAAAAGGAGAAGAAAACATGGCCTCTAAAAGAAAGAGACATCTGGGAGGGAGAGATAGTGAAGGTGAAACCACAGAAGAAGATAAGTATCAACATCAACCTGGATGGGAAAAGGAAGGAGGAGAAAAATGAAAAACAGGACCTGTCTTACTCAGAGATGATTGCAGAAAAATCAAAGGAAGGGGTTGAGAAGACGGCTACTGGAGAGGAGGAGAGGTTAAACAGAGAAACAGAAATTATAGTAAACGAAAGGAAGGAATCTAGTGAACAGAAAGGTGTGCTTGAAGAAAAAATAAAACCAGATGAAAAAGAAGCAAGAGAGATGTGGGAAAAAGCCACCTTCAGGGATGACAAGGGAGAGACGTGGGAGAAGATTGCCAGAGAGGAGGAAGACATCAGAGAGAAGAAAGGGGACGGAGAAGAGGAGGACTTTAACTTATGGCATTGTGCCCTTAGAGGAGTGGGGATAGGGGACGGGGCGGAGGCCAGCAAGAGAGAAGAGCTGACTGGAGTCGACAGGAGGAGCGTGAGGGGAAAAGAGGAGGAAGAAGAGAGAGTGATAAGTGACAACAGCGCTCAAGAGATGGCACAGTCTGTCGCAGGTACCCGAACCCCGCCAGGGGTGTACAAGCCAAAAGAGGAGGTGACAGAGGGAGAGCCGAGGTCACAATGGAGCAGAAACGAGACCCACCGTTACCGACCAAACACCATGGTGGAGGATGGCAGGTCAGAATGTTACAGCTATTTTTTTCTATTTCTTTTATGTGGTTTCCTGTCTACTCGTTATTTAATTCTGTGTGTGTGTGTTAAATGCAGCAGTACCCCCACAGTGGGCAGCTGGGGAGGTGAGGACTGTCAGGACAGGAGGACAGTGATGAAAACTCTAGAGGAATACACACAGGACAGAGCTGAAGACAGAGAGGACAAGCTCTTACTTGTACAGGTGTGTCCTTGACTCATGCAGTGCATCACCATTTTGTGTCTTGTGAAATCATTCTTTGTTTTTAACTCTGCGGGATTGTTTGTTTTTGTTTTAGAAGGTCATGAGTCCATGGTGCAACAAAAATAGCATGTGGTCTCAGTCTCTCTTTCACTCTCTGTCCCAGGTCCCTCGCTCCAAATGGGAGAAGGAAGAGTCTGAGGGAGAAGGGCAAGACGAAGGAGAGATCAAAGTTCAAACCGACACTCTTTCGGTGGCTCTGCCTACACCGCCAGTGACACAAACTAACAAGGAAACGGAGGGAGAGAATGAGCGGAAGAGACCGAGGTCAGTGGAGAGGCAGAGAGACAGGGAAAGAGCGACGGAGAGAGGAAGGGACAGGGAGAAAGAGAAAAACTCCACTATGGCCAATTCAGCCAGAAGTGTGGCTCCCTCTAGTGGCAAAGACAGAACTGACAGTAGCTCGTGTACAGACAGAGACAGGGATAGAGACAGAGGTAGGGAGCGTGAGAGACAGGAGAGGAGAAGCCAGAAGGAGAGCGAGAGGGCAAAAGAGAGGATAAGGGACGAAGAGAGAGGGAGAGACAGGGAGAGAGAAAGAGAGCACAGCAGCATCCTAAGGAGGAGTCTCCCTTCCTCTACTCACTACTCCTCTTCCTCTGCATCACATGACACAGAGAGGAGAGACAGGCAGCGAGGGGGAGACCAGGGCAGCAACAAGAGTCCTTCCCGTCCCAGTAGGATCAAGGAAATCAGTTTGATAAGCAGAACTGCCGAAGCGCCTGATCAAAATACACATAAAACGCACAAGGACACATTACTGGACTTGAAATCTAAAGGCAAAGAAGAGGAACAGAAAGGCCTTCATGACTACTATCATCATAATCACAGAGACCCAACACAGCCCTGCAGACGTGAAGACGCACCTGCAGGGACCCGCCACTCCCCATCTTCCCTCTCCCACAGCTGGGGTAAGGAGAGAGACCAGTTCCCCTCCAAATCCCCTAGAAGACTCCAAGGAGAGTCAGAGCCCAGTAAGCCCAGAATGAGCAGCCCTAATCCTGAATTAATTCATGTTGCCAGATCTGATCAGCCAAACACCTGGAGGTCCATGAGCCAGCACGCAGCCTTACCCGCAGAGCCACCCAAATCCAGCCAAGACACGACCAGCAGCTCAGAGAGAGAAAAAGAGAAGAGGGAGAACAGAAGGAGAAACGATAGCAGGGAAGAGAAAGGGGAGTGGAAGAGATACAAGCTGGATAAAGTAATAAAAGAAAACAAAGGGGAGAGAGAGACAAGAGAAATTGAGACTGAGAGAGAACGAGGTAGTCAGTGGGAGGCTGATGAATTGGACGGAGAGCCAAAATGGGGGGCAGGAAGAGAGCTGGAGGAGGGAGAGAGGCCCAGCAGCCGCAGCAGCAGCAGCGTCAGTTCTTCAGCAAGCCAGGGGAACAGCAGGGACGACAGGAGAAAAGACAGGAAGAAGAAGCAAAAGAAGCACAAAAAGGAGAGGAGACATTCCGGCCCAGAGCTGGAGGAAGGTGAGCTGAAGAAACACAAGAAGAAGAAGTCAAAGAAAAACAAAGAAGAAAGCAAGGAGGAGAGTAGTGGAGAGGTGGACGACAGATGGAAAGAGGAGGAAGACCACGCTAAGCTTCCTTTCTCTGTCCAAAAAGTGCCTGGATTTAATTTTTGACTTTTTTTTCCCCCCCGGGATACTTTTTGTATCACCTTAATATCTAATAAATGTGTTATCTAAGATTAAATTGAACAAATTGTGAAGGAAAAGCACTTTACTATGGATATGAAAAATGAATGTGAATGAAAGCAAATGCTAAGATCTTTGACCTCTTGAATTATTTAAAGTTCAAGGACTTTGCACACACTCACAACTTGCTCAGGACTGTCACCAACTGTGGTTCATATTTACTGAACCTCCAGTGTTGCAGCTTGCATGAAGGAATTTTCATTTTGCCAAGAGGTCAGTCAGTCATTTGATTTGCCTCACACAGGAGTGCACATAGAGGATTGTTGGATAAAGGTTTGTGATAAATTTAAAACATAAACTGTGAATATTTATGATTTGAACCTCTGTGTTGTATTTTATTTTTCTTTTTAATTTTGTAAATGTTTAATTTAAAAACCGCTGTTGGATGGATACATGATATACCAGAGGAAAGTTTAGTTTTTCCTGTTTTGAAGGAAATAAAAGAAACATCCATAAAATGTTTTTTTTTCTGTCTGTATTAATGTCTTCTGCTGCTATTTAGAGTTAGCAAGTAATAGTAACACAAGTAACATCTAAAAAAAGTAAAAAATGTTATGTGTACATTGGAAATATGGATTGCAGACAATAAGAAAATACAGATTTTTCTTGAATAAAATATTTCAAGATTCAATGTTTTTTTGGGGACATGAGCAAAAGGAAATAATTCTACAAGTTTCTCCTGCACACCAGAAACTTGTAGAAAAAAAAAGTTTGTTGTAAAGTGGTAAAAATACTCCACTACAAGTAGAAATTCTGAATTCAAAAGTTTTTTAATAAAAAAGTACAGGAATATCAGCAAAATGTACTTAAAGTATCAAAAGAAAAATGACTCATTATGCACCATCACCCTGGTCAGTGTTATATTGATAAATAAAATTACATTGGAATACTATTCATATGTCAGCAGCATTTTAATGTTGCAGTTGGAGCTAATGTCAACTATTTCACATACAGTTGGGTTGCATCATACAGTATTGAGATAATGTGTTCTGTATGTAAAATCTTTATCCACAAAATAACTATAACTGTCACATAAATATTTCCATCTGAAATGTAGTGGAGTCAAAAATGGAAATACACAAATATCTCAAACCTGTACTGAAGCCCAGCATTAAGTTACATTCCACCACTAAATCCTTTATTTATTTATTTTTAGCTAACGAACGTTTTAATGTTTGTACTTGCTGGAGCTTTTTGATGGAATTGCTCCTGGTATCACATTAACATTGTTAATTGTGAGTAAATTTTATGTTTTTACCTAAATCAAAAATGCATGAAAATCTTGTATGTGCCTCTAAAATTTTCTCTTCATGGGAGCCCAGAGAAACATCACAATGCATTTTGACAAACTATATATATCTTTTTTTAAAACCAGAAAACAAAACTTTCTTAATGGAATTTTTAAATTGTTTCCCATTAACTACAAATTACATACACTCTAATAATTGTCGTCATTTTCATCATCATTTTTCAATCATTTTAGTTATTGCCAGAACACTGTAGGAAAAAACTACAACAAAGTCTTTAAAGTGTGACACAGTGTTATAACAGCAGCAATCACAAAACAAGGAAAAAAGGTAAGTGGTCTCTTACCTTCCCTAACACTAACACTAACCCTAACCTGGGCACCTAAAGTACATTCAGTTCACTTGAGGTCACAAAGTGTATTTTATCATGAATTTGTCACCACAGATGGAAGTGTAAAATGAATAATCCTTACCACCATCTCTCTGCTCCTTCTCTTTCTCCGTTTGTCCATCTTTTATTCCAGACACCATGTTAGCCCCCCACCCACGCAGCCGTCCCTAAAATCTCAGACAGTCGGCCAAAAACTGAACACAACAGCACGTCCCCTCCCCTCGTCCATCCTCTCGCCCACGTACCAGGTAAGAATGCCCACACTGAACACAACAAATATATGTTTTTTGCTATTCTTTTCTTTACTTCTTTGCACGGCACTCATGCTTTAACTAAAAAAGCACAAAAACATTAATCAAGACATCAAACGCGCAATCAACCATGAACAAAGACATGCTCACACACTCAGTTTTCAGACAGGTTGGTGGCTGTTCGCCTTGTTGGGGTTTTTGTTTGTGCAGAGGGTGGCAACATGTTTAAATAAATATGACAGACATGTTCAATATGCCTGCTGTCTTTGCTGGCTTGGGTTGTTGTGCCCGCTGTGCATGTGTGTGCAAGTTGATGTTTGAAGTGTATTCCAGCTTTCCTTGCTTCATTAACTCACTACAAGGAAGACATGGCAGAGATCCAGCATCCCTGTCTGTCTTTCTGTCTGTTGTCTCTGTTTTTGCCATTGTGACTGCAATCGCTCGTGCCGTCGTGCCAAAGCCATGCTGGGATTGAACAGAGGAAATCTGGTGGGCATGGGGTGCCCGACCTGGCTCGTATCCAAACTTTTGGCAAATGGACGGGATGGGAAGGGTGGCAGATAAAAAGCAAGCATCTCTATCATGCTTTCATAACAAAAGGTATCTTCTCCCATTGGCTCGTTGTCCTCCAAGATGGCCACCAAACTTCACAGGCTCCCCATCAGCATCCCAACTCGGCTCTGCTTCCTGCAATGTCTTGACTGCTTCTGTGTGTGTGTGTGTGTGTGTGTGTGTGTGTGTGTGTGTGCTAGTGTGTGGGTAACACTGCAGCAGGCAAACAGACAATAGCAGACATATATGTGAATGGCAAACTGACCGATAAATGATAAAGGAAAGCAGAAAGTGTGAGAAAAATCTATAGACAGACAGACAAACCCAGACAGAAGCACATCCAGACAGACAGAAGGACAGACACACATCAGACTGATAGACAGACAGGTAGTCACATAGATAAAGCAATAACTGCAGATTAAGATGTGAAAAACACAGAGAAACACTGACCCTGCATAACACAAAAGCACATTTGAAAATATGAGACAGCAGGCAGACACAGACACAGACAGACAGGTACAGACGGCAGACACACAGACAAAGATCCAGGCAGGCAGAAGGACAAACAGGTGGACCCTGTAGCTGTGTGGTGTGGATCAGAAACGAGGTACGCTTTGTCGGATTTATCGCTCAGCCTTCTTTATTTCTCTGTCATCCCGCCATCCGCTGCGCTTTGTTTCTTCCGCTGTGTGCTTATTTTAGCCTCTTTCTTTTTTTTGTTTTGTCTTTCTTTCTTTCTTTCGTCTGGGTTTCCTTCCCTCCTTTGTGCCCGTGATGTGTGCCGACGTCTCAGGGCGCTGTGCCAACGCTGTCCTGATGAAGACCAAGCTGTGTGTTCTCTTGTTTGTGTGTGTATGCAGATTGGCTTGTTTGGGGGCCGGCACAAACACTTGTTTGTGGTATTGCATCCGTGTGGGGTAAAAAGCCCACTGTGAGTCTGTCCTTTCACATAAATATGTCTTTCTTTATTGCTTGTTGTGAAAAAAGATTTAAACAAATTCATTAAGTGTTGGATGTAAGAGAAAAGAAAAAAAAATGACATGATATTTTTCACAGTGTGCAAGTTTGCTTATTGTTTGCCTTCTTCATTTGACTTGTGACATAATTTCTTATCAGTGCAATGCTCTCCAGCAGCTTGGATGTTGCAGCGAACCAGCAAGAAGAATTTTGAGAATGTCCGATACTCTCGATTCTGCACGTATCTTTTGAAAAAATATGTATATATAAAAATGCAGCCTCATGTTTCTCATCAAGTTGTTAGTCTATTGAGATGAATAGAAACCAGAAACTATAACAGTCAAAGGAAAGGTCATGCAATTTGTAGTCAATGGGCATACAGTAAACAAGAAAAAACATAAATAAGACACAAAACTAGTGGCAGAGACAAAAAGGCACTAGTGAGATGCATTTATTAAGTTTCAGGGTGGTCTACTGTCCATGCATGAAAATACATGAAAATATGATCTCAATATGATTTTGTTTTCATAAATGTTTTTCTGCATAGTAATGCAACAACAGGTGCAGTATATGACACTGATGCTACACTGGGGCTCCATAATTATTTGCACCCACAGCAGTATGAGCTGCTTTGGGTTGACACAGATTTCAAAATGTGGTTTTGAAAAGTTCATTTGACTTTCCTTTCTGGTTATTTGTGCAATAGCTGCAGAGAGGAAACAGCTGAACATTGACAAATGATTATATCAAGGTCACAGCAGGTCAGAGACTCTGTGCCTTGCTCAAGTACTCCATCACAGTCACATGAACACACACACACACACACCGACTGTGCGGGCGCTGTGATGCAAAGCTCCTTACAGTTTATAGCAGATTGGGAAACAACAAAGCTGAGGGTTTTGTTTTTGCTGTTAAATGACTTTCCTGTCAGTTCAAATGAGAAAAGGATAATGCTTTATTGGTTTGTCAGTAGTATCAAGTCTTGGGTTTAATGACCTCTAGTGGAGAGATGTGGTAAAACAGGATGCAGTTGATTGTACAGGAAAATCACAGTCAAACACAATCACAGTTAAATGACGTTCTTGTTTTTAAAGTGGATTTTTTTGTTTGTGCAGACAGGTTGAACCATGACACAAATGAAACAAAAAAGGACATGGCCACTCATGCTGTAACACCCCAAAGATTCTTAGAGTGATATTGTTTCATATAGTTTCTATTGCAAGTGTTTCTATAACCCTACTTCGTATTTTTGCCACTCAGTCCCCTCTCTCTCTGTTTCATGGAGTGCCAAGAGGAAAGCTTGCTTTGAAAGAAAGAGTCTATTGATGGCAGATGTTTCTCTGGCAGTGATGGAATGTGTGTGTGTGTGTGTGTGTGTGTGTGTGTGTTTGTGTGTGCGTGTGTGTGTATGTGTGTGTGTATGCGTGTGTGTGTGTGTGTGTAGCGGTATGTGCAATTGTGTCTATGCAAATTAGGTCTGCTTTTGTATTTTTTAATCTTGTATGGTATTTAGCATTTGTAATGTGTCATGACAACATGTGCCTCGCTCTGTGTGTGTGTGTGCGTGTGTGTCTGCACTCCTGCCTGGCCCTGTCTGTGACCACAACTGTGTGCAGAATAACAATGAGCATCTCAGGCTACCCAGACTGCATTTGAGTGTGTGCGTGTGTGTGTGTGTGTGTGTCTTTGTCTTTGCCAAGGGCCAGGGTTGCCCTACTGAGTTTAAGAACAGATTTAAATCCCTCCTTCTCTCCTCTCCTCTTGTCAAAGGTCATATGTTTAACTTACTTGGTGACTTTATATAGTTGATGTGTATGACAAAATCATTTCCAAAGCCATAAATTGTTTTTTTGGCATTTCCTTCCTGTGAGAAAGCCATTGGTTTCTATTTCAGTGAACTATGAAAATCAACTTACTTACAGAATAGCTCGACTTGGCTGTAAACATTTTAATATATTTGCAAGCAGGAACTGTTTTCCTTGCTGCTGTGTGCATGGATGCTGCAGAAAAATGCTGCATTCCTGGACTATAATGTCAGAAAATTAAGCCAGAATAAGCAAAAATGGATGTTGTCTAAAGAAATGGTGTGAATTAAGTTGCCTCTTGCAATAAAAAAAAAAAAACCTGCCTTTTGGCTACTGACTGCTAAGCCTTTGATGTGAGCGTTATCATGTGCGTCTCAGCACACCAACAAAAAGATCATTTAAAAGAGTCACAGTGATGTTAAAATCTTACCTCAAGGTCGACTTGTTAGCTTCCTGGAGAATTCAGTCTTATCACATGATCTTTGTCAGCAGATGAAGTGTTTTATGGAATTGGAGATGTTCAAATTTCCTTTTTTTCTCTCAAGCACTTTTAAGGACTTTTTGTCCATGTTGGATTAGAAAACTGAGCATCAAAGAGTCGCTGTCAAAAGCTTAAGTGTTAAATGAAATGTGTGATCCTAATACATGTAAAAACACAGGAATGATCCAAGATAAACTACAGTTTCAATGACCAAACGCTGGTCAAGAAGACAGATAAGAAAAGAAGAGATGAAGGGAAGAGCTAGAGGCATGAAAATGGAAAGAGTTGTCGGACAAACATAGAAAAAGCAGAAGAAAGGTGAAATCAGAGAAAAGTGTCGGAATAAAAGGATCCCTGTTGTGGTGCGAAGGTGAAAACAGTGCCTCTGGTGTATGTGTGTGTGTGTGTGCCTGCCTACAGGTTTGTGCCTCTCCTTGTGCTGCTGATGTGTGTTTCTGCCCATGTGTGTGACTGTTTGTTTACATACCTCTAGCATTATTGCGCATGCATGTGTGTATGTGTGTGTGCGTGTGCATGTTGGTGAGGGCCAGCAAAGTTAAGCATTCAGATGATTCAGTCTTTCCTCCAGGAGCATACAGCATGCATATTTATTAACACACTAGCCTCCCCTCTCCCTCTCTCTCTCTCTCTCTCTCTCTCTCTCTCTCCCCCTCCCTCTGTCTCTCTCTTTTTGTCACTCTGTTGATTTGTATGTTCAACACACAAGTGGGCAGACTGACGGCTGTGCTGTCTAGACACCTTATTTATGGTTGTGTGCGTGTGTGTGTGTGTGAGAGAGAGAGAGAGAAGTAGTGACCACTTTCCAAAGAAAAGTGGTCATGGGACTTTTTTTGCCACTTGTGCCCACACACACACACACACACACACACACACACACACACACACACACACACACACACACACACACACACACCAGAGTATCGTCCTCAAACTTAGAAAAGATCTTTACGCATGACTGTGATATGTGAGTGTGTGTGTGTGTGTGTGTGTTTTGTGTCTGTGATGTCTACATTCCGCTGTACTCCTGATTGGCTGAGTGTGCAACATTATGTTTAATTAGCGTGTCCATGGCGACAGCTCATTAACATGTGGAGGAGAGGGAAAAGAGGGGCGGCTATGGGAATTATGCAAATTGGCATGATGTCTTGTCATCAAAATAAACCCCGACCGGCATTCTGACACACTCAGTCATGTGCTTACACACACAAACACACACACACACACACACACACATACACACATTTCTATACACGTGTTAATTGTACAGTTTATTGTTTTGGATTTATTTCAGATTTTGGTAAATTATTTTCTTTATCATAGTCAGTTCTGATACTATTATTTTGTGAACAGTAATCCCACTCTAATTAACATATACTTTCTACTTCACGCTTTCCACTTTTTACAGTTTTCTTTTTTGGCATTTTAGCCTTAATTGACAGAAGACAGGCAGGAAACATGGAGAGACAGAGAGACAGAAATGACTTGCAACAACTGTCCCTGGCAGGAATCGAACCAAGGATGTGGCATGTGTCTTCACCACTAGGCCACCCCGATACTTAAGATACTATTGGTCTGTTTGCAAGTTTTAACATCAGCTGAACAGTTTTTTTCTGCAGAATGACAAATCTTTATGACACTAATGATGCTAATGAGGCCCTTTTAAAGCATTCACAAAGCGGATCGTACTAGTTTGGTCTGCTTAGGTTTAAGCATAAGACAAAATAACATTCAGTTTTATGTATAGTCTTATCTCATTCTTGTTTCTTTCTTTTCTTTTTGAAAATATTAGTATTCTTTTCCAATATGTTTGGAAGTTGCAAATCATGTAAATTATGTTTTTTATAAATGCATGTTTTGAAATGCATGTTGCTTAACAGTTTTTCATAATTCAATATCAATCAATGAATAAAACGGACAGTTCTTCTGAGGGGCAGTGCTTCCATAAGGAAGAGCAATTCCTTATCAAAATCTTGTTACCATGTTCCTAATAATGCTACAACAGACCTTTTTCCCCAGCGTTTGAGTTTTTGAGATGATATACAGTAATAGCCACCACACTTTATTTGTCCATCATGTTTTTTGGTGTGTGATACATGATTTTTCATGTCCTATCACTGTGTGTGTCGATGGGAGAGAGTGAGACACACAAAAGAAAGAGTTGGGTTGAGGAAGTAGGAGAAAGAAAATGAGGGAGAAAAAGGCTGTGTCTGTGTGTGTGTGTGTGTGTGTGTGTGTGTGTGTGTGCCAGGCTGCTGGTGTGAACCAGCTACTTGATTGTCCTGCTGCCATTGATATGGAGATGGAGAAGGGAAGACAGGAATTCCTCCTGTGTGTGTGTGTGTGTGTGTGTGTGTGTGTGTGTGTGTGTGTGTGTGTGTGTGTGTGTGTGTGTGTGTGTGTGTGTGTGTGTGTGTGTGTGTGTGCCAAACTGTATTGCTGTGGTAAAATTGCAGCATCATAAAAATTTTAGAGTGTTGTAAAACTCAAAGACACTTGTTAATTTTATCCAGAAGTGAATTAAATTATCACAACAACAAATTTGGGATGCAATAGACAAAGCAGTAAAAGCTAATAAATCAATAAAATGCAGAAATTAGACCCCCAGCATATCATCACCCGCTCTTTTGACATTTCATCTTATGCCGCTGCAATCACAATAAACACTAAATCTCCCAACACGCCGTACAATCCAACATTTAGCACAGTAAAACATAAGATGCACAATGATCAGTGTGCAGAAACTCAGGCTTTCGAATGTCTTCACACTATTATATTGCTCCCTCTTTAATTCCACATGGACATGACAACATTTCTACCACTCTTTTCTTTTGTGTAGATTTTTAATGGCCAGCACCTGCAAAAATTTATGGATGTGCCAACTGATAATTCAATGATAAAATACCCGTACATAGAAACATTGCAGCTTTAAGTTAGCAAAATGGCTCCATATGTACAGGAGGTGAAATGTAAAAGTTTCATGCTCCTTTTCAAACAAGTTAACAGCAGAGCATTCACAGATCAAAGTGCATGTATGAAAGCGTGTTAACAGACAGGAAGTATGGCTGGTAACTGACTGGGTATTTGTTTATCTTTAATACGGTCTGATACAAAACTGCAAAGATTTGGTGTGGATTCACTCTTTTAGCATTAACAGCATGCATATCACAGCATTAGCATTTCTGAATGTAAATTAAAAATGAATGTCTCCCACCTCTCACTGTAAAACTCTCACCTTCATCTCACCCTCCCCTTTATTTCCTCTCTTACACTCTCCATTTCTAATCTCCACTCATTTCTCGCTCTGTCTTCTGTGCTCGCTGAGATGTGAAATCTGTGCACCCCCTTCCCCCTGTTATTCTCTCTTTCTCTTTCACTTTTCTCTCACCTCTCTCTGTGTCTCTCTCTCTGTTGCTCACACGCTCTCTCGCTCTCTTGCTTTGACTGTCATTGCTGGTCTTTTGTTCCTGGCAGAATGAGAACCAATTGCAGTTTGGCGCTGGGCCAGAATCCAGCAGCGATGGGGAGGGGAGCACCCACACACCCATAGACAGTGTGTACTTGCACACAAATGAAAGAGACTCTCATTAACTCTGAAAGTAGAATATTAATGATTCAGGAACTGTTTTAAAGTTAAAACGACCGATCTATCTATAGAAATTGCATGCATAGGTGAACTGATTCAGGCATATTGACATCTTGCATCATTTATTCCTCCAAATAACATCTTATAAAGGCTGGAGTGAGTTGTTGGTAAATGTAAACTCAGATACTCATTAAAGGTGCTGCTGAGGCTATTTATCTGTGTATGTGGCCACTTAAAGCACACACTACTTAAAGCTCGTGTTGAAATACATCCTGGCACTCATAGCTCTCAGCTCAGATCTAGAGACGTGTTTACTGTGACAATAATGAGGGAAAAAAGAGCCATTATTATAAATAAACACTGGTAGACCTGCAGCTTGAGTGTCATAACTCCTCCCACGCATTATCTTGCCCAGAGAAAAGAGAATTATTAGCACAGTTGCTTTCCTTGCTGATGATGACCAGTCAGGTAGAGAGTCTGAGTCTGCCCCTCTTGAGTTCTTTGTGTTGAGTCTGACACTTCACCTGGAGCTCTCTGAGGAGGTTGTCATCTCCCCAGGTTTTCAAATATCTGTTAAAAATTTTTTTCAAAAAAGGATAAAATTAATTAATGCCAATTATATGTTTGCAACACATGCTATACACACTTGTGCAACCCATAATTTACATGATGGAAGGTTTTGGCCCCTGTTACACTGTGCTCAGGCAGACACAGAGATAGAAACCTATATATATAATAAATAAATGGCCCATATATCCATAAGGCAACTCTTTATTCTTTAACAGACATGAAACGATGCGTTGGGTTCGCTGGTTATGGCTCCTACTGTTTCTAAGCAGCTACAAAGAAAATGTTTGAAGCATACCACAGATTCAGACTGAAATGTGTCAGGAACAGAAAACTGTTCTCCAGGCAACAATATAACCACATTTAGTAACACTGTACATTAAACCCATTTGGATTGAACTATTAACTCATGAGGATTTTTTTTCAGGTTGTAGAAAATGTTCATTTGTTGATATAAGAGCTCATGTGACATGTGAAAATCTTTTTAAATTTCTTATAAAATATCTTTCTAAATTTTCTTTAGCCATAAAAACAAATGTTGATATTGATCAATATCAATATGTTTGATCAAGGCAAGCATTTTCTTTCCTCTCTCTCCTATTATTCTGCTTCTAAAGATAAAAGTTTAGAAGCAAATAATTGGGATCATCATTCTTTAATCTTTGGGATACTCACCACTGCAGTGTACAGTAAGACTGACGTGTTTGTTGTATCTTGCATTTTAGGCTAAATAATTTATTGTTGAATGTAGCTTGTTATTGTGTCTCATGAGAAGTGTAATATCTGTGACTAGCAATTGTACTCGAAAGACTACATGGGGGAGGTCGGTCTGCTGGTTTTCCTTTCCAAAATATAGCAAAATGTGTTGGCACCAAAATCCTCCTATACTTAGGTTTTTATCATTTGTTCATTTTATAAAAATGAAAAAATTATTTTAACCCTTTTCTGTACTTAAAGACACTCAAAACCTTGTAGAATACTTATATCATAGTAAATTTCAGCTTCAAACCAACAAAGATCATATGTCTTCAGCTATCAGACAGAGTGCAATAAGGCCAACATAGAACGCTTAGTAACTATAACAATTGTGAAAAAACATTGGTGAATCACACTCACAGTACAAGAGATCTTCCAAAAATGTTCTTCTCAAGTAACATCTTCAGATCTCACTGATAAAATTTGTTTTAAGTTTCAGTTTGGGTGAAGCTGTGAAAATGTCAGTGTGTGTTTGGGCAGACTGTAACTCTACACTGTTATAAATAAGTCATGCAGACAGAACCTCTACTTGAACACCCGCCTCCTTGCATACACACTAAGAACTGATACATACTTTTATCTCCTTCTTTTTTTCATAAACACACCTCTCTTTTGTCACACACACTCTGGGTCCTCTTCACTGTCAGGGCTTAATAATGTGAGTAACGAGGTTTTATTAGACGTCTTCCGAGAATCATTGTGGAGGACGAGATAGAAGGAAAGAGAGAGGTGAAGGAGGGAGTGAGGAAGAGATGAAGGAAAGAAATGTGTAAAATAGAGAAAAAGGTGATGAGAGATGAGTGACAAATGTGGGAACTGTAAAGGGAGAAGAGAGGAGAGAGTTGATGAAGAAGGCAGACAGGGACGGGGGAGAGAAATGTTAGCGGAATGAATGTGTTTTTGGGATGTCACCTATGCACTGTAGATGAAAAAAACCACACACTGTCAAATATTTATTGAGGTGAGACAGTGGAAAAGTGGGAAAGGAAAGAAACAACTATACAGTTGATGCTGAATGTCCCAATATGCATCCCCAAATCCAAAAATGTATTTAATTCAAATTTCTATACAAGTTCTACAAAGCCAACCAGCTATCTTTGAGAGGTCAAATTTAGATCCTTTTCATTGTTAAATTAAATAGCTGCTATGTGTACAGTGTTGTACCTTCATGTTTTTCACTGAATCAAAAAGTAGTTGCTCATTGTTTATACCTATGAATCATGCACAACGGCTTGGAAATATTGAAATGGTTGGTCACGTAACAGCCAATGGAAAAGATAAATATGACCCAGAAATAAGCCCACACACATCTCTTCTCTATAAAAGAATTGGCAATAAACTGTATTTAAGTGTCAGAGTTCATATTGTAAAAAACATTCCTCACAGAGAGAAACATTAGACTGTACTGTAGGTAGAAGGAGTAAAAAGTAAGAAAAGGTTTTGCAAGTGGATGCTTAACTGTGTGTGCATGGCCATTTGTCTGTGGCTGTGTGCGTGTGTGTGTGTGTGTGTGCATGCATGTGTGTGAGTGAGTGCGAGTGTGCGTGTGTGTCCAGATGATTGCTGGATCCAGGCAGCCAATCATCCATCTCAGAACAGAGGAGAAGAAAAGGAAGACTGAATATTTAAATCAGAGTTGGTCTATCACGATAAAACTAATCTGCATGGCAAACCAAAGGTCCACTGCCAATTTAATGTGTGTGTGTGTGTGTGTGTGTGTGTGTGTGTGTGTATGTGTGTATGTGTGTGTGTGTCTGCGCGCGCACGCACGTGTGCGCATGCCTGTGCACCATCCTGTAGAAATATGATGCATTGCATCTGGAACCTGCTCTGGCGTTGCCATGGTAACGCCCGTCACGCTGGCAGGCCCCCGTTGCGCATTCAAACACACACACACACACACACACAGAGTGGTAATGAGAGACCGAGAGACTGGCAGTGTGCCAGGACAATCTACACACACCCCTTCCCCCCATGCACTAGAACATTCTGAGCACACACACACACATTCGCACTTCATTTTGGGCTGCTGGCATGGGGGTTGGGACGGTGTATGTGTGTGTGTGAGTGTGTGTGCGCGTTGGACGAAGGTAGAGAAAAGAGGAACACAGTAAATTTCCCTCAATGAAAAAAAGGAATAGAAAATGGAAAAAATATTATTCCAGCTTGTCTTTTTTTAAGCCTAACTAGATTGAGAACAACCTTCAGTGAAATTAAACTTAATTGAGCTCTTTGTGACAGAAATACACAAGAGGAGAGTTGAGAAAGCATGCAGGATAATCAGAGGTTGGTTAGACTTCTATGACGGCATTTAATGTGATGAAATCCTTTACTGTCACCTCTGCCAGCCTCTCAGTCTCTCTTTCCCCCTCTCATCTCCTGTGTCTGACACTTTCTCCCCTCCCATCACATCATTCTCCTCTTTGTCATTTACACTTTGAACTGCAGAATCAAACACACACACACACTCTCTCTCTCTACAAGGGGTCTGTTGGCCCGTTTAGCATTAACAAAAGGCCAGCAGTGGCTCTGGCTCTGTCCATGACAATGGCTCTCAGGTCAGCCTGCATGCCACACATTGCATCATGACCACAAAACTGTGCTTTTTGTGACAAACTCCTCTAATAATGTGATATTGACTGACTGGCCTCCATTCATCAAATGTTTTGTATGTTCAGTACAAACTGAAGTTTTTCCATTTTCAAAATCACACAAGGGTTAGGAGTTATAATTATATATAAATTATAATAATAATGGTTCTGGACTAACAATTTACTTTAATACTTATTTTAAATATTTTTAAAAATTGTATCATTTCAACTCGACTGCTTCCATGTAAAATTGCACTAACTATTCACTTGTAATAGAATTGTTTTTATTTTTTGGTCTTTGAGCTTCATTTCTTGAGGAAATTATGTTTGATCAACAGCAGAAGTAAGGTTTGAAGCTCCATGTTCTTACTCAGACTCAGCAGAGACAGCATACATAATGCTTAACTTGACTTCCTATTCCTGAATTTAAAGAAAAAAGTATTATCAGATGTAATATCAGTGATGAACCTCGTCTGATTCAGCTCAGCTGCGTTGTGACTTTAAATAAGACTTGATTTCTTTCAGAGTTAAATCTGAGCTCATTTTCCTCCGTACTCCCTTTGTACAAGTTAGGCAGGAGTTTGGTCTCTCTCCATCTTCTCCTGCCATTACTCTGTTTAATTTTTTCCTTGGCAGGTTGGTGATGATTTTTTGTTTTCCAAAGAAAAAAGCGACTATGTGTGGTTTCTCTGATACAACAACCCTGATGTAGAAGAGCTTCATGAAGAAACTTTATGAGTGAATGAATATCTTTGACTATAGAGCGCAAGCTGCTTTCTGTGGTTTTATCAGAAGCTGTTTGCACATCCGCTCACCAGTTTTGCAAGTTATAGTTTTCGATATCCAGTATGTTGAAGTTACAGTCCAAATAACAATCTAAAAGAAAGCCTTGGCTCCCACAGTGCTACTTGAACTCTGTGACAACTTAAATGAATAGTTCAACATTTTGGGAAATATTCTCATTCAGTTCCGCTCTATGCCACTCTCATACCTGTCTGTCAGCAGTTGGTTTGTGTAGCTTAGCACAAAGACTGGAAACAGGAATTAACAGTGAGCCTGGCTCTGTCTGAATGTAACAAAATCTGTCCACCTGGACCTCCAGGGAGTTATTGCGCCCAGCTAAGAAATAGTCAGCATGTAATCCCCTGTAACACTACTATTTGTCATGTCTACACTGTGGTTTGTGTATAGCTTAAACATCAAGATATAACATGTTACTTAGTGAGCTTTAAAGGTGCTGGTAGGTTGATTTTGGCCAGAGCCAGGCTAACTGTTTCCTTCTGTTTCCAGTCTTTGTGCTAAGCTAACCAGCTGTTGGCTGTAGCTTCACATTTACCATACGGACATGAGACTGGTATCAATCGTTTCTTCTAACTCTCTGCAAGAAAGTAAATAAGCATATTTCCTAAAACGTCAAACTATTCCATGTTAGAAAAGTGAAAGTGGTCTTTTCCAACCTTTTCTTTGATGTAAGTGGAGCATCAGAGAGTCGTGCAAACTTGTAGATTAAAGTCTTGACCAAACAAATGATAAAAAGTAACACTGGCACCAGAAGTGAGCTCATGTTGTTCCACTGAGATGCGCAAAGTATTTTGTGTTGGAGTGACTGGCCTTTGAATGTGGACTACTGAGCCAAAAGGACATTCTTCTTTTACCTCATCTCTCCTTCCCTCCCCTGACATCAACCCCCACTCCCCACACCTACACATGCACTCCACTGAATGAACAATACAACGGTGCCAGAGCTGTCTTTGGCACTTTCATGGACTGACGTTAGCAACATGAGGGGTGCAGAGTTTTAGCATGTGACTGTACGTGTGATTTAATGTCTCGGTGTGATTGTTGTACAGTGTGTATCTGCGTGTTTCTTCCTCAGCCTTTCTCTGCACAGTAGATGAATGATAATAAAACCAGCCAATCACTGTGCCCTGTGACCACCGATCTGCATGAGCTCCTGTGGTAATGGAGGAGCAAGGCCAGCATTGGATCAGTGATATGAATATAAATGAGGGGGAATTTAAATAAAGAGGTACATTTGAATATGTTATACTGTCACCAAGCACACATATCAAGACTATCTGCATAATCAAGGCCTGGTGATGGATTATGGGGGCAGAAATGGAAAGATCTCCTGGTAGTACCTGTCTCTATATATTGCAGAATAACCTGTAGTTGTGTGTATGTGTTGTGTGCACGTGCAAAATAAAGTCTGCAAGGGTGAATGAAAGTCATCTGTGTGTAAAAAAAATCTGTGTGTGTGTGTGTGTGTGTGAATGCACTGAGAGCTGAAAGAGAATGAGTGTTCAGGTAATTGGCTGAAGACCAGGTGCAATTTAGCCATAACAAATCAATTTCAAAGCTTGAACCCTGTCAGTGAGAGAACTATAGAGATGGAGAAACAGAGAAAGAGCTCAACAAAATAAAGAAAATATCACATTTCGGCACAATTTCTTTTTAAAAGTCTGTGCAGTCAGTGTGTTGCTGCAACCATGATAAAAAATGTGTTCTTGTTAGAATGAGAAACTGCTCTTGTTTTAACAAGATACTTGTGTATCAAGTATCTTGTTGATACACGAGATACAAGAAAGAGCTCGATGAGATATTTTTCAAATCAGTTCACATTAATGACCACACGGCTAAGCTGGTGGAATTTGGTGCCGGTACAGTGTGTAACAGCACAGTTACATCATCAACATTGCACAGACAAGACACGGCCACAACCAGAAATCACATATAGCACAACAGTTAAATACAGAGGGGGCAATAAATGGCTGATGTGGCATTAGCCATGTTATTCTGATATTTTCTTGTTAGTACTATACACCAAATTATTCAATTTCTTCAAGAAACTTTTCTCGTAATAACTGCATATCACTTTATCTTGTTATATCACAAAACTTTGTCGTAATTTCACAAAATAAACGTATCTCATTAAAACATTTTTTTTCTCATTATAACATGATAAGTTGGTAAGTTAGCAAGAAACTTCCATATGTCATTAAAACAAGAAAAAGATACAATCAATGCCCAAAGAGACGGCGTTTTGTAGCCTACATTGAATAGGAAAAGTGAAAATGACTGGTTTATTTGGTTTGATTAAGTTTTATTTCATGCTTGGGATGAGACATGGTGAGGTATCACCTTAGGGTGTCCCAATATTGTAGTACTTTTAATATAAGCTCATTTCCCCCCCAAAAAACATGGGTTTAGTTCATTGCTGGCTTTAGATACTATGAAATGTCTGTTAGATACTACTATAATATGTTGTCTTTAAAATGTCAAGGTTTCCCCCTTCACAGTGTAGCTGGTTTGAACTTGTGTTGCACTTGGAAACACTGTTGCCAGTGTGGTGAGTTTGGTTGGTTAGTGAGGTTTTCCTTTTCTAAAATATAACTACATTAGCTGAACAATAAAAAAGCGACTCTTGTGTTTTTTTAAACTTGCAAGCCAGTCCAAACTTGTGTGGCTACAAAGTAGCATTTAGAAAAGGCAGGGCTCATCTAAAATGTGATGGACCAGTTTGCGTTATTTTCAGTCAACAAGTACTGACTGGCCCATCCAAACTTTGATGGGTTCCTTACTGTATACCGGGCAGCCCCACATTATTTTGAGATGGGAATTGTCCTGTTGGATTTGTTTGTTGTTTTTATGATGCCTTTTTATTTATTTATGAGGGCAATTCATATCTTTAAGCACAGGGAAGAGAACAGGAAGAAAACAATTAAGAGAGCCAGAAAGTCGAAGGAAGACAGTGCATGAGTCATTTTGTGTGAGTGTCTGTACACGCTATTGTGTGCATGTGTGTGTGTGTGTCTGCGCCGATAGAAGGTGAAGGAGGAGGGTGGAGGCAGGGAGAAGATAATGACGTTGGAGAGGGGAAAACGTGAAAAATGAAGGGGCTGTAGTGGTGGTGAAGTGTGGACTGGATGGGGGAGGCGGTTTGAAAGAGTGATGAATGATTAGGATCAGACTCAAAGGAACAGTGAAGAAAGAGGCTGAGAGACATTAACATCACCGGCACACTTGACACAGACACACACAAGCACAATATATTAATTGCAAATTATTGCATATTTGTGGTTTTGTGCGTGCTTGAGAAACACAGCAATAGAGACCGTAGTGACTCTGAGAGATGCAGTGGCAGCTAGTTTTGGCTGGCTGGCTTGCAGAAGAAGTAATGCACTGTCTGCACATGCAGGGTGCTGGACACACACACACACACACTCTGCAGCACTATGAACACTGCAGCTTAGTAGTGTGCGTGTCTGTACTCAGGACAAGCCTATTACTGCTTGACATGCAAATCTCTTTTCTGACCTTCTTCTGTCTGTCAGTCTGTCTCTCTCTCTCTCGCACTCTCACCCCCACCTTATAATCTCTCTCTCTCTCTCTCCCCTTGCTAACTTTATGTTCCCTGCTCCTGCTAGCTCACTTTCCCTTTTCGTCCCATACATACACATATCACATTTTCTATGCCCCTTTCTCTCTCTCTCTCTCTCTCCCTCTCTCTCTCTCCAGTACAATGGTCTTCCCATTTTTACACACTCTCTCACTCCTGCAGCTGCAACTGATCACTGTGCCCTGTGTGTGTGTGTGTGTGTGTGTGTGTGTGTGTGTGTGTGTGTGTGTGTGTGTGTGTGTGTGTGTGTGTGTGCATAACCCACAAAAAAGCCACTTAAATGTGTGTGTGTGTGTGTGTGTGTGTGTGTGTGCATAACCCACAAAAAAGCCACTTAAATGTGTGTGTGTGTGTGGTGGTGCACATATGCATGACTGCGCATGTCAGGTTTTGAGGCGGTTGTGGTGATGTATAGACATGTATGCAATTGCATAACTTTATCACAGCCTGTGCTGCGTCAGTAAATGTGAACACACACGTCTGTATGCGTTTGTTTTTCCAAGTAACCAGGGTCTATTTCCTGCATTTTAACTTTTTTTTTTTTTTTTAACACACTTGCTTTCAAAGAAATTAAATGATGAAACGAAAGTGATATCATTGTCACGCTGGTGGCCATTTAACAAAAACGAGAATAAGCTGTTACTAAAATAATGATGTTTATGGTGGTTAAGAATTTGCTACCCATGTCTGTCCATACTACATATCGTGTGTGTGTGTGTGTGTGCGCGCGCGCGTGCGTGTGTGTGTGTCTGTGTCTGTGTCTGTGTGTGTGAATGATTAAACCTTGGCTTGTTCTGTATACACGGCTCTGTCTGTCAAGGTGACTGCCTTGTCACAGACTATTACCAAACTCTTTGACTTCACCGCCCTGCTCTTCTCCCAGTAAACCTATTCATACACACATGTGCACACACACACACTTAGCTGGGTTTCAAAACTGTAGATTTATCATTCATTGTGACACACAGCCAGAAAGTATTTTTCTGCCCTTTCAAACACACACACCGGTCACTGTCGGGTATTGGTTTGTAGGCTATTTTAACATAAAAGGTAGAAACTAATGTACAGTTTTTAGTGTTTGCACTTTTGATGTTACCATGTACGTGAAAAATTTAACTCTCTCTGTAGCAAAGTACTGTTTTATTCTATTCTTCTCTGTCTTGCTTTTTCAAGGTTTTAACTATGACTGTTTCTGGACTTCTATGTTTTGCTACAGTCTACCAGCTTAATCTTATTCTTATTTGCTTTAGTACATTCAAAAGCCAGAAAACTCACTTCTTCTTCTTTAGTGTGGTTCACCAATTAATTTTAGTTGGGTTTCTGGTACAACTTGACTGCTGGCAAGTTGGATGGAGGCAATCTTGAAGGTGGAAATTCCAGCATCATTTATAGTATTGAGAACAACTTCCTTAAAACCAACAATAAAGTTCTCAACGCTACAAATATTGCTGGAGTTTTCACCTTTAACGTCACCAAACTTGCAAAGATTC
The DNA here is from genome assembly GCF_910596095.1 of Thunnus maccoyii. Taxonomy (NCBI): domain Eukaryota; kingdom Metazoa; phylum Chordata; class Actinopteri; order Scombriformes; family Scombridae; genus Thunnus; species Thunnus maccoyii. Next base: position 9,781,867 of record NC_056550.1, on the reverse strand, counting down.
TGAGTTTGACTTTTTTTTAAGTGTAGTTTCATTTGGCACCAAATTAACCCAAATTAAAACCATTGCTTAGAGTTATGAATCGGCATCTTCTATCAGAAGCCGTTATCACCTTGGATAGGTTTGTGTACTTGGGGATTTGTTGCATGCATGTGTCAAAGTGCCCCAAACCATCTGCTATCATGCCAGTTTGTCCAGCAGACTCTCGCCATGTTTTCCCATCTGGCTACATTCAGATGATGAACTGTGAGATTTGCCATGAGAGCCAAATAATATTGATATGGGATGTTTGGATGAATATATAAATCTGCCTGAGAAATTGAAGTATGCTATCAAACATGCACTAGCATCCTGGAGACTTCAATTTGCCAAGCAACTAATGCTAAATTATATCAAAGTATGATTATTGTTATTAAAAAGTTCTCTAAAAGCCATGACTCCACACTGAACTTGCAGGACAATTTAAGTTCTTGACAACATCTCATTACTTAGGAATGACAATTGATGAGAGTACAGCAGCAAAAAATAACTGGTATACCTGCTATATAGAAGAGTTTGCGGGCAAGAAACGCCCCGTTTCGATTATATGAGAGGTGGTTTATACACTGCACAATCTAATCTCATTGTCTTTGATAACTGGTCAAATAAAATCATTACTCGGTAGTAAATGAACTCTGCCTCTCTCTCTCCCCCTCACAGTCAAATACTAACAGATAAGGGAGGCAATTTGTGCACAAGGTTGGGGGTTGTTTTTGCCATCGGTGGGTCAATGGTCACTGCTTTGTTGAACTGGCCACACACACACACACACATACACACATATAAACACCCAGACACGTATTGCCTGTCTCTCCTGTAAGCAGCCACAGCCTTTGTCTCGTTGGTGAAACGTTGGCAGATTCCACTCTGTATTTGTTTCTCTGCTGTTCAGGCATCTTTGTCATCTCTTTCCTCTCTGTCTCTTTTTTTTTAAAACTCTTTTCAAGGGTTGTTTTTCTTACAAACCCATGCATGAACGGTGAAGACAAGCTTGTGAAAACAGTAGAGGGATGCTGGAATTATCCTACAGTCTGTGTCTGTAAGTGTCTGCGCGAGTGTGTGACAGATATTCGCACTTGCCTTTTCTACGTACCTCCACAAGTACAGTCAGCACACACACACACCAGGTCATTTACATTTTTAATAGGGTGAGTTCCGGCTAACACAATTAAACATAATGACAAAAATGAGACTCATTATATAACTGTCAAGGACGTTCTTATTTCAGTTGATATCTCCTCCACAGGGAAGTCAGAGGTCAGAGGTCACCATTAGGGATTCAGTATTCTGCTCAAGGACACTTGAGCGAGGCGGATGTAGCCTACTGTATGTCGATGTGGGGGTCTGACTCAGGATCCTCCTGCTGATGGTCTGTCTCTCCCTACTCTCTCTGAATAAATTATTAACGCTATTGTCTGGAGTCAGTTTAAAAATCCGTTTCCTAGTTTCACCTTATATAGTTTATGTTTGATGTGTGTCTGCCGGTCTTTCTTTACATTTCTAAAGGAATGTTTGAATGTATTTATTTTTATAAGTCAGTAATGTCTGTCAAGAGGAGCAGAGACTGGCATTAAAAAACAGCAAGATATGGTAAAAGTAATTCATGCAGCTTTTTATCCTGACCTTTTCAGGGTACTGATAAAAGTGAATAAGGGTAAAACTCTGTAGAGAAATTGGATTTTTAACTCCAATGTTCAGTGGCGTTTGAAGGATAGATCCATCTGTGGTTAGGAAAAAAGAAAAACAACAATCTGTTTGCTGTTTTCATGTGAAATACTGGACATCTTTCTTTAGGCCTTTAAAGGCGCAGTGTGTAGAGTTTAGTGGCATCCAGCAGAATGGACTCGACAGAAACGGAATATAATATTCATAAGTATGTTTTAATTAGTGTATAATAACCTGAAAATAAGAATCTTTGTGTTTTTGTTACCTTAGAATGAGCCCTTTATATCTACAGAGCGGGTCCTCTTCCATGGAGCACAGCATGTTACAGCGCCATGTTTCTACAGTAGCCCAGAACGGACAAACGAAACACTGGCTCTAAGAGGGCCTTTCATATTTTTTGCAAGTGTCACAGCCACCATAGGTTCTCCTAAACACTTGGAAGTGTGTGTGTGGGTTATTCAGTTTGTTCCAACCTGCAACCTCACTGCTAGATGCCACTAAATCGTACACACCGGTCCTTTAAAACTTATTTAAAACAACAATAAATAAAGGTGTTCATAGGTCATACAACTATCGCTTTTGACAAAGAGCAAGTTAACTTTGATTCTTTTTTAAAGGGTCACAAGCCAAAAAGGTTTGTAATCACTGGGCTTATTAACATTACAATGCAGTTCCTCAGTGTGTGCAAATTTACAGTTTAATTTGACTTCCCATGACCATTCATTGTAATTTGTTGAATATTTGCAATGAGGTCCTATCTTCTATATTTTTAAATTAAACAAAATTTGGTTTTACTGTTGTGAAATGGAGGGTTTTGCTTTCATATGTTGCATAAATTTTTATGAGCTGGTTGCAGGATTTTTAGACATCTGTTTAAATTTGACTATTTTTCGACCGATTTTCAGCAGTCCAGAATTTTATTTCTGACAGTGTTGAGAAGGTTTTAACAGCATTTAACACCTCAGTTTAAGGAAATAAAATGTAGGGAAAGTAAAATAGAACAGTTAACTCAATAAATCAAATATGAAAAATCAAAATTATAAAACATGGACCTTCTTATGGCCTTCCTTTCGGTTCCTAGTCATAATTGTCTGAGGGTGGTGGGACTAGAACACCTAAATGTGATAAATAATCAAAAATGATAAATGGCTTCTGGTAATTATGATATTTATTTCTACACGCTGCTCAGCCCAGTCTTTATTAGGCTACATCTGGTTGCAATATATAGTTTTTAATTCTTTATGGAATTACAACAAAATACATATGAAATGTTATTGTTTCCCTCTGATGCATACGGTACCATGCTTACATTTCTCATGGGGTTATTCATGTTAAGGCACGGAGCTGCTTTCCTTAAACACAGGGTTGACACACTTTGCTTTAAATTCTTTTGCTTTTCTAATTTTCCTCGTTACTATTCAGCCACTTTTGGCTGTGTTTGGTTTTGTCAGTCAGAGGATGTGGTAAATGTGTTTCCTGCTAAGAAACACACACACACATACACACACACACACACACATAGAGAGAAAGAGAGAGAGAGAGAGAGAGAGAGAGAGAGAGGAGGGGAAAGCAGAGCTCCAGCGAGAGAGGAGGTTAGCCAGCAGCGAGTGAAGAAAATGGCGATCATGCAGGACGAATGCTTCCCCTCGTAGATGCTGCAAACGCGTTGAAATTTTTTTTTTAGCCTTACAGCCGGCTTTCCTTTCCACTCTGTTGCACTTTATACTTCAATGAGGTGAGGTTGGCTTTTTACTGTGTGTCTCTTTGTTGAGCTAATGCACCATTTCAAGGAACAGGGAGACCCGGGGTGAGAAGTTTAGTTGTTTAGTTTAGCCGTGACTGAGCTAAAGCTAACACCGGGCAAGGCGGCTCGGTTGCATCGCAGTTTGCAGCCTAAGTAGCAGACGCAACAACAGACTAACCAAAGGATAATGTTTGCCTGAAGGTGACAGTCAATTTGAAAAGCATGTTTCACAGGCGACGTTTGCATTTGTAGGCAGGTTAACCCAATTAGTGCTAACTAGTACGAGCATTGGTTAACCTTAGCTCGCCAGCTGTGCGTACATTTCTGTCAAAAGAGATATTTCGTAAGATATTGTTGTTTCCGGTTATTTATTTATCCGCAAGCCATCAATGGTGACGGATTTCATGTGCCGTTGTGTTTATTAATATAGCGTAATTGCTACATTTGAAGTCAAACGGGGTAAGTTAGCGTTAACTAGCCACTTCGTAACGTTAGCTTGTAGCTAGCATTAGCAGTCATGCAAATTTGACGACGCAGGTTGCTTCGGCGGAAACTCATACAACTGATTGTCCGGCGTTTTGGTAACATGCAGAAAGGACACAACTGTCCAAACATCGATAAATATTCAAAATTGAGTGGTGAACCGCAATATCGATGTAAATTTGGTGGGGGAATTGTTAAAACCCTGCAGGGTTGTATTTCGATTTAACACCCTCTGTCGGCAGAAAGGCTCAACATTAGACCTCCGATATGCTGGTTTTGCAGTCGTATTCGCCTAACTTTTATGCACTGGCCCGACGACGCTGCAAACACGGTCAAGCCATATAACAACTGAATTGCATCGACTGTAACAAGACGCCTTGGTAAGGCTGTTTGTTAGTGTTGGTTGCGCTGGAAAAATACCAGGCTCGAGAGAAGCCATGTTGGTTAAGCTGTAAGTCAGGCAACAGCTGAGATAATGGCCGATCAGGACCCGAGCTGTAACTCTGACCTACACACACACTCTGTTTCTTTATCTGTCACTCTCAGACATACACACACTCTCCATTCACCTTCTAGGTCCTGATCGTGCATTGCCCTGTTATGCAGATCAACCTGCATTTCCACATTGGGTTCTTGAAATACTTCTCATATTACAGCAATTACTGACGAGTCTCGCAGTGTTTGTGTTTGCTTGTCCTTGCATCGACGGTGTGGGTGAGGTGCATGTCTGTTAACCTGTGCACCATCAAAAATAAACTTGAGGCATTTAATGGGAGTTATGTTTGCAATTTCAGGTATAGCAGAGATGAATCAGGAGCACCAGTCTGTAACCTTGTCACATGTAGTTTTTACAAGGTGTTGTCTAATCACAGTAAACCAATAAAACTGCATCACACACACACACGAGGTGTGTATTGGTACACAAATTTCATGGTTCGGTATGTAGCTCAGTTGTGGGGTCACGAATTGGCACGTTTTCGGTACAGCAGGGGGAGAAAAAGAAAGGAAGAAAATAATATTTTGGTCCTTCATTTTGAAAAATGTAAACATCCAACAATGGCTCATTGGCCAAAACTATTTCTGAAACAGTTTAGTTGTGCTGCAGTGGAAAAGGAAAACAACCCTTCTGTTTCCTGCAAGGAGTCAGGACACCTGCTGACAGCTGTTTTACGCTGATTTATGGTTGCTCGGAACTGATTGTTACGACGTGTGGTCCTACCATGTCGGAAATCAAATGTTTATAGTTGTTTTGAACAGCTTCATGCAAAGGAGGAGTGAAAAGCAGAGAGGGGATGAGGACGAGGAGACGTTATATGATTAAATACAGGGATAACGGCGTATATTTTAATAATAATGACAGCAGCAACACTACATGAGCATGGGTAACCAGGGTAACTTGGCTTAGCCAGCGAGCATACATCCACGAGCATGCTACGGCCTAGTGGTGCACTGCCAAAACACTCCGGTTGGAACTCAGTTGCTAGAATTATTATTCTGCATATCGGAATAAGTGGATTATTAAACTATTTTGACAGTTATTGTTTGGGTCAGGGAGCATGCTGAACCGAGGAAAGTCGCATACAGAACCGTACATCCTGTACCAAATAGTTTGGGATGAATACACGAACGGTTACACGCCTAACACACACACACACACATACGCACGCAGGCAGGATATGTTTTTCTATTTGTGATTGAGGTGTGTTGTTGTGGTTTTTGATATCTGAGAGATTAAAACTCTTATTTATTCTTTCTCTTTCAGAGATTTGGAATTGGAAGCTGTTGCCACCAAAGAAACTGAAGCATCTTAACAGGTGAGTGTGCCACCACAAACACACACACACGCACGCACACACACAAATTTGTATCTTAAGTGTGTGAGCTAAGGACCAATTTAGATCACATTTCTAGCCACTTCTCTGTGAGTGGTCTGTGTGTGGTGGGTTACCACAGGGCTGTGTGTGTGTGTGTGTGTGTGTGTGTGTGTGTGTGTGTGTGTGTGTGTGTGTGTGTCAGGGGGACACGGGATGGGCATCTGCTGCTTATGCAAGCACATGCAGTTCCGTTTGAATTGAATTGGAGGGTCTGGGTTGGTCTAGGCCACATTGTGCTGAGTAAGCTCTGCTGTTTTAAAATCGCTAAATGAGAAGCCAGAGTCCTGATGTTTTGTGTGTGGAGAGGTGTTTGTGCAGCTCATTGTTTCCATACAGTTGGTCTACATGCAGCCGCACAAAAGAGCTGTGGAGCACAACTAGTCCATCACCCCGCTCCAATGGCCCTGTTTAATCTGTTTTCTGTTTTTAGATCCTAAATCTGTTCATGAATCTTGTTATCATGTGCAATTTCCTGAATTGTTTTTTTGATTGTGCTGTAATCATAGAGCGCTAGTGCATCAACTCGGTGCTCTTCAACACGTATCATCTCCAACAGCGTCTGTTGTCGTCAGTGTTTGGAAACATCCTTCCATTGAAATGTGAAACAAGTCAAGTGCCTTGTTTTTAATGTTAGTTCAGTCCCATTTCTGTTACATTATTATATTTGTTGCGTTTCATGGTTTAAAAATATTATTTAGCCAATGGCTTTGTGAGGTATTTTATTATGTTGGTTTGTGTGCGTATAGTTTCTAAAGCCAGTTGGTGATGTTTCATATTTTTCTCACATTGGGACATATTTTCCAGCTGTGTGTATGTAGGAGTGACGGCTGCTTAAGTAATATAATGGGAAATTATATTAAGTGAATTACTTCGAATATTTTTTATTCATGTCGCACTTGTAGTTTTATCGCTCTTGATTTTCCCACACTAACATTCAAATGATTTGCCTCTTGGGAATCGTGTTTCATTTGATCTAAAAATAAAAAACACCATGAGCCTAAAATACATTTCTTCCAATTTAACTCCAACATAACATCTGTTACTGCAAAGATTAACTGGAAACTCTGTTTTTGTTCCATGAATAACACCCTGCCAACAGTGCAGTGCTGCTTTAGGCCATCTCAGTTTCATTTCATAGTTTTTGGAAAGTGGTTTCACTTTTATGTTTAAAAAAGAAGTTGGTCCTAAAGTTTACAAATGGCATTTGGTGGATGCTTCTATTTAAGGCAAACCACCGTAACATACATTTAATACATTTATAGCTTTTGTGGCACCAGTGGGAATTGCGTCCTTCGAGGCAAAAAACGAATAAATCCTCAACACTCCTACTCCTACTGAGGCCTTTTAGTCATTCAGAAGAAAAGCTCTCGACTATGAGACAGTTTTGAGACACAGACTCACCGTCCAGTTTCTTCACAGATTCTCACACATCCAGGATATTGCTTGTGAACTCATTGCATTGTTATTCTAATACAATGGAAAAATAATGTGTGCAGCTAGATTTGTTATGACCACTGTTGCAATGTTACTACTTTTGGCTTCACGGAACAATGTTCTATCTAGCTTCACTTTCACTTTTGATTTATGTAATAATGTGAAAACCCTTCACAAAAAGTTTATGTAGTGACGTATGAGCACTCTTAGAGTCTCAAGTTATATCAAACGACTTTCTCATGAAATAGCCAACATTCACATATTCTTATTTGGAATTTAATACTGCAGTGCTGTAAATTCCAAGGCTGTTGCAACGTAGCTACCTTGGAAGGGGATCAAATAGTTGACCATTGCCCCTCGGAGCAGTAAAGCCACACCTGCAGATGGATCATGAGACTGAAAACAAGCAAGGAGCTAAAATTGAGCATTTGATGCTGTTGACCTGTGCAAGCTCAGACAGGATGCAAAGCTCATTTTACACGAGGAAGTTGTTCAGCCATGTGGATGGGAGAAGGCTTTGCATTTTGAGTCAAATTAGTGTAGCTGACGTTGTGAGCTAATAGAAACTTAACAAAACTTTGACCTCAATTCCATTTTCATCCCTGATATAATGGTTTTGGATTTAAACCTGCACAACAAAAGTATCAAATATTTAGATCTAATATTTCAAGGGACTCCCTTCTTTCCACTATTTGCATTTGTATGTTACTTGATGCCAGTTAAGTATGATGGCCATAGGAAATATTTTGATTCATGGCTTGCCCCACCCTCCTCTGCCAGCAGTAAAATTAAACCACCTTTCCAGCCAGAAATATCATATTGCCTTTCTTAACTGACCGTGACCTGAAATGAACCGTCCTGATTTTGACTGCACTATACAAATGGCTGATTTAATAGAGATAGGCTGGAAATGTCATATCTTTCAATGTCAGCCTCACAAAGCCTTCACTGTAGGGCTGTTTGTGATGAGGAGATAACTTGTTGTCATCCCCTAATTGAGTGATGGCTTTTCTGAACGGGCCTCCAGTGTTAAGCCCTGGTGAGAACATGCTAATGCAAATTGATGCAAATGATGTGGTGTTGTACATGCAAATTAGCCACGCGACTATCCTCTGGCTTTTGTTCTTCAAGGACAGACAAACCCTTGTGAGCTTGCATATGTGGATGCAAGTGTCTATCGGTTATGTTTGGGTGTATGTCTGGTATGTTTGTGAGAAAATGACTACTTCCACAAGGTTACAAATAGAATCGATACTCTCTCCTATAAATTTAAAAGTCCTTGCTGGCTTCACTGCATGAGTCAATACTGGGAGTGAAAAACACTCCTACGGGGTCTTAAGGATGGAGTAGTCTGAAGCCTCAGATGTCTGATCTCTACCTCCTCAGAAACCCAAATATAGTTTGATTATTTTTAAAGTGTTTCAGCTTTATTTGACAGCAGGCAGAAAAGAGTTGACAGAAAAGGCAAGTAGGAGGCAGAGGTAGCTTTAAACTTAACTGAATGTAGCTCATCCCCCAACGTTAACAGAGAAAGACGGAGACAAAGTTGAAAGAAGTTTAGCCAAATAATGACTATAGAGATGGAATAATAAGCACTTTTTAAAAATGTGAACCAAAATGCTTTCAGAACATAGTATTCCCCAGTTTACTTTGTTTACCAGGACATTCGGGTAACCTAAATTGTTGAAAAAGTTATTAGTCTAACCTACTGTGCCGCAAAGCTGTGCATAACATCGCTTGTGACCTTTCACAACTATTTTCCTTGTCTTTCATCTGTCAGCTGCTCTTATCCCCCCTCAGCACTCCTTCTCTCTCAAGATGGAAAAACCAAAAGGTATGCGCTTAATAGTGGAATCGACTGTCCAGATTGTTATTTTATCCTCTTTAAACACTACAAAGACCATATTTAGAGACAAGATATTTTTGGAAAGCATCTCCTGTTCATCAGTTTGGCGATGTGTGTGCTACAGTGAAACTGGCTCCTCTCCGTGTTGTCAAATAATGCAGTAGCTTTGCGTGTGTCTTAAGTGATATATGATGGAGTTGTGTCTATAGTGGACAGTATACTTGAGTTGGAAATGAAATTGCCTTTTTCTTGCTGAGCTTGAGTTTCTTGCCAAGTGAGCTTGAAGTAAATGTTTTTGCTTGATGTTGATACGTTAATTAGACATTGGCCAGATGGACCGATGCAAAAATGAACCCATTTAAGCATTTGGACAGAGTATCATTTCATAACTTAAAGGGGACCTATTATATTTTTTCCTTATTTTCAGACATATGTATATAATGTCACAATGTCGGATGCTCATGTTAAAAGTGGCTGATGTGTCAAATAATGAGGTAAACGTATGTAGAAGTAATCCCTGTGAGCAAAAAGCTCAGACTACTCTGAACGCTCGGTTTCCAATGTTTTTTTCTACTCAGCCTGAGCTGACGTCGGCTCATGATGGATTTCTTTATATGGTCAACTGCTCCATGCACAATGCGCAAGTTCTCTGCTTCGCTAACGTTATGGTGTTGCTGCATTATTTCTAATTGATCCGCTGAGCAAATGGCTCCAAATATCTTATTATGTTGTTATTTCGATGGTTTTTTAGCACAGTTAATTCGGTGAGGAACACATTGCACTTCCTGTAAATTCTTCACAATTAAATTTTCCCATCATGTAGTGAATATAAGATAGGTTTATTACAATGCCTCAAGAATATCATAGCAGTGAATATAACTGCAGTTTTGTCCATGCTAAACTTAGTGCATCTGGTTCATAAGTACTTGTAGTCAAGCACCCTCCAGGCAAACAAGAAATTATATTACTTGCCTGATTTATTACAGTTGTATATTAACAGACTCATATAAAAACAATAACAGAAAGCACATGGTCAGCGTGTGTACTTATCAACTTTGAGGTAACCTAGATTAGGGAAGAAGTTTTGGTAATCCAGTTTAGCATGTTCCTAAAGCTATAATTTCCTCATGTTTTGAATTATGGCCCACATACAGAATAAAAAGGTAGAATAAGTCAAAATATAACATTTAAAGTACATTTCTCAGGCAGTGAAAAAATAAAAACCAAGATAATAATTTCGAATTATTTGAAATTACTATTAAGGTGACTTGCCAGTCCTGGGCGAGCCAACTTGTGATATGTTTTTTTTTTTTTTCTATGCGAGTCCACCTTCCTGAACCTTGACCCCTGTCCTGACACACTTAGACACATACCTCACCTATAGCCAGGAACTTAAAAGGTGATAGTTAACGTGAGTGCCTACTATGGTTGTATTCAAATCATAAACATCCCTTCATCAAAAAAAATGCAAGAGACTGAGGAGGTGTCAGCTTGCTGCTACAGGCTCCAATGAGATAATGAAATACAAACCACAAAGTCCAGTTTGATTAACATCCACAAGTCTTATCAGATGCCAACTCTGGAAAGTCTCTTCTTATCTCTCTACATATTGCTCTGTTAACTTATGCGACCCACAAACACTGAAGTGCGGTTTTGTTTGACCCGTGTGGCTAGCTACTCGCTCAAGTCTCATTTGATTGGATGAATTTTTGTCAATGCCCCTGAGACTAGGATGAGTTGTCAAACATTTGAAACTGTTACAGGAATACTCTTACAGGAATAGAAAAGACATTTTGATATAAATATACTCTGATACTTTTTTTTTTTTTTTTTTTTTTTTTTTACATATATTTGGCATATAACAAGAGATAAACAATTAACACAGGATTTAAACTGGGAAAATGTATTTTTTTTTATTTCATGGGGAGTTTAAGACATGGCAGATGTATCCCTACCTCAAGATATTTTGTAATCAAAAAATTGCTCAATTGAAAAAAAAAAAAAAAAAAAAATGGTTTTATTGTGTTCCTAATTGGACAGTTAAGTTAAAAGCTCTCAGGAACAAAAAGTTTTAGTCAAACTTATACAATAATGTGTTTTATAGCAGATATACTGATATTTGTCAGCTGTTTATATGCAGGGTATACAATTTGGTTTTCTGTGTTTTTGTTTTTTCCCCCCAGTACCATCTGGCACTAGAATAGGATAAAACAAACCATAAAACATATTTGCAATTGAAACTTTGATGTCCTCTATTTCTTGTCTTTCCCTCCCCCTGTTCTGACTGCCTTGTTCTTCTTGATCCCTCCTTTTGCTTTTGGTGACTTGTGGAGCCCCCCCTCCCTCTGTCAGCTGTAGCTGTCGGGGGATGGGCAATTGTCGGCCCATTCATAAACAGATGCTGTCCGTGGTGTGTATGTGTGCACTCCAGGAGGGCCCCCACCATGCTCTGCTGTTGTTGTTGTTGAACCCAGAACCATCTGCTGAAGCACTTGATGGTTGGAAAGGAGTGGGGCTGGGTAGGAGACGAGAGGGGGAAGTGTGGGAACGGAGGGAGGGGGGTGGTGACTGAAGGTGGTAGCAAAAAAAGGACACTGTGTGTGCATTTACAGTTTAATTACAACAGATAAAACCAAACCGCTGATGATTTCAGCTGCTATGTAAACACATAAGAATAGTTAAGGGAAAACATTCAAATAAGTGTCTGACTTAGCCGACTTTTGGTGATCGTATCCAAAAACACATTGTGGCAAATAGCAATGCATGTGGCTAACCCATTCTTCCGACTGCTATCAGAGACTTTTCTCTGGTCAGCATCAGATTTCTGATCATCAGTCTGTAACGGTAGTTCCACAGAAAACACTAAAATACAAATGCCCTGCATGAAATAAAGATGTGCAAGGCCTTTTTCTCTCATATAGATGTCCTGTGGACATACAGAAGGCAGCATAATTTCTGATCACTGCTGCTCAAAGCAATTCAGAGCTTCATCTCCCCCATGCATATTTGAATATGTAAAACACCAGGTCACAAAAAAGCGTTATAAATCACTGATTATACTTAAAATTTTCATCAGTTTTCTGATTTATTGTCTCAGTTTAGCAAACATTTTAATTGATTTTTATGCAGAACATTTTATCAGCATTGTGTGACAGTGACGTTCAACACCAGTTTTTCTTTGTGTTATTATTTAACTGAAATGTTACCAAATGATTATACATTTAATGTTGCAGCCCTGTCTATATGAGTTGTTTCAGCATCTCTGTACGTCTGTCTGTTTATAGCAAAGGTAAGTGCTGTGCTGTAATCCCATTAACGGATTAGACTGCAGCCCGCAGCTTTCTCCTGCAGGCTAAATGGCACACCCACAGGGCCCAGTGCAGCTAAACTTAACACTCACTGAGGGATAGCCACAGTCTGATTACAAACTAATATGACACTGATAGGAAGATTTCTTTTTGGGAGCCAAAAAGAGTAATATTTTACTCACCCTAAAGTAGTGAAAATGTTTTAATACAGATGTTTAAGTGCACCCGTCTTTCTGTTTGGAAATGTTTTCATTTTGTTTCATGTCATTATCAGGCAGTGTAAACTGTTGAAATACAGTTACGTTCAGAATAAGTAATAATTAATGTGAAAGTGCTCTGTCTTTTGAAAACACATTATTAAAGCACAGCACCATAGACTTAAAAAGAAGGGGATTAGATCTGGCCTGTAACCAACAAGGATTTTCATTCTAGATTAATTTGTCACATTTAGTTTTTGATTAATCAAGTGAGTTTGGTCTATAAAACGTCAATCAGATAAAATGCCCACTGCAAGTTCCCTGAGGCCAAGTTGTTTGTTTTGTCCGACTGACTCGTGATGGTCCTGTGGATTTGTGAAACATTAAAGACATCACTTGCTGATGTAGGAGCTCCCTGTCTGCCATGACAGTTTTTTGGTTCTGTATAAACTGATATTAGTTTGGATTTCTGCTCCTCGATTTCATTGTGTTGAATTTCAATTTGTAGCAAAAAGAAAACACTCAGTCCCTCTTTGGCTTGGATTAGAGAGAGATTAAAATATCAAAAATCACCCATCATCTTTGGTTCACACATTTTCTTTTCACACATTGCCATTGTGCCACATTAAACACAAAATGCAATAGCAATTTAAGTGCAAGTAATGATTTCTCCTCCTGTATCATCTGCAGGGAACACACCCACAGAGGGAAGAACAGTGGATGGAAGAGAGAGAGAGACGGAGTGTGTGACGAGGAAGGAGGATAAGAAAATACAGGACTGGACAAAAGGTGAGAGAAGATGTCATGGTATTTGGTCTCGTCTTTTCAGGAGCTGTGGAGAAGTTGAATTTGTCATTCGAATGTGAAATACAACCTTCAATAAATAATTGTTAATTTAATTTACTGTTAACTAAAGTGGAGTCAATAATTTGGACAACAGAATATTGTAAAATCATTATCTCACTGAATGTTGATAAAAGAAAATATTTTTTCTTAGCCCTAGGTCTGGTTGTTTTTATTGATTTGGCATTGTAAAGGTTGTCTCCCTCTTTGAGGACTTGTTGTCTTTGTGATTTATCAGCAAGTGCTGCTTCTAGGACAACAACTTCACCTTGCACAGAGCTATTTTAATGGCCAGTGTGTTGTTAAAAAAGTAAAGCCCATTTGTCAGTGTTTTCTCAGTGTTAAATTTTGCCAAGCACCAAATACAATTCCGCAGAGAAACCAAGGATATGATTAATATTGAATATCGACCCAGTTCTAGGTAGTAGGAAAAGGATCACAATAAACTTAAAATAGTTTCACAACCCTCAGCGCTGCGGTTATGTGTGGAGAATGAATCTGGCAATACATGATAGCAATTGGCACAGTATAAAATAGCAGAGCATGCTCAACTCCCAGAAGGCTTAAGAAAGTCCACTGACTGCTTGGCTCAAAACATCAACTTGAAAGGGAAAGACCAATACTCCAATTGATTTATAACTATTAAAATTATAAATATTATACTACATTTTTTTCCCCAACATTTTTGTCGTCCTTGCATGATCTGGGTCTTATCCCTATTTGTCTGCCGCTGTAGTGCAATGTGCTTTGCTCTGGTGACAGTGCTGGTGTACTTTGCCATGTGACGTAGTGCTGTTTTCCATTTGAATTGCTGTTACAGTTTCCATCGAGTCCTGTGTGTACTAGCCTACTACGGTTACAGCTGAAACTACTGTCATGACCGGTGTAGGCTGGAACTCTGATAGCCTCTATCTCTGACCTTGAGTATGCCTTCATGTTTCAATTGCTCTTTTTCAGTCGTCCTGTTGTGTCTCTGACTCTGTTTCACTCTCTTCCTATATTGTTAGATTTGGTTATGTGTACAAACAGTCAAGTAGTTTAAATCTCTGTAGTACCAGACTGTGAACTGACGCAGCCATTTATTGTCATGGTAGCTCTTCTCCCCAGGTAATGGTTACACAATAACAGGAGTGTAATTATCGTTACTCTGAAAGACTATGTCTATTGGTAAAGGTAGCTGCAGTCTACAGGCCAGTTTTTCTCCCAGGTCAGCAGCTCTTTAGCATGCACCAGTTCAATTATCTTTGGTCTCGAATTCAGCAGAAATATGACACTTCTGTTTTTCATCACACACACCAGTAGAAATGAACCAATTAGTGGATTAACAAAAAACTAACCTGAAACAATTTTGATAATTGATAAATTTTAGATATTTTTTAAAAACAAATATACTCTGGTTCCAGCTTCAGTAATATTAGGATTTCCGACTTGTCTTTCCTATATGATAGTACAATAAATATCTGGATTTACTTTTTCTGACAAAACAAGCAATTTTTGAAGATGTCACTGTGGGATTTGAGAACTTGTGATGGCATTCACCATTTGCTGTCATTTTATAGACCAAACGTTTAACCGTCATCGGTTGCAGCCCTACACACTAGAGATATGCTCAAAAGACATGACAAACAGGACAAATGTAAATACCTTGTCTGAGTGATTTGAATATATCTGATAATTTATACTGCCGGGCAGCACTTTCATTGTTGAATTTGTTCAATCAGTGATAGAAACATGTAAACAGATGCTAGTACAGCGTGATAATCAGCAGGAGTAAAACTGGCTGATGGAATCCCCAGTCATTAATTAATTTCAAGGAAATTTAAAATAACCCCTAAACACTGGCTTGTTATCTGCCAGAGTGGCTGGAAGAGCAGATAGAGGTTCTTTTAAGCTTAAAATAATTTCACAAGCCTCAGTGCTGCAGTTTTGTGTAGTGACAAGAATCTGGCAATACATGATAAGAGTTGGCACAGTAACACCAAAGCATGCTCAATTCCTAGAAGACATGTCCAAATCCACACACTGCTGGGCTCAAAAAATCAACTTGAAAGGTAAAAAACAACACTCTTATTGATTAATTTTAAACAATTTTTAGAGTAATTCCTGAGAATACCAAATGGAAAGAGCTACCACTTTGGGTGTGGGAACACACGTGACTGTAGAGTGACTGATTAATGGACAAAACCTTGCAAATGAGTCATAAGCAGAAACCTGAAGCGTGTGCTTTTGCACATTGAGTTTGGTTTGTGTGTACCCCTCCAAACTCCTCCCATAGCTGACGTGACAGCAGTGGAAAGCCTGACAAGTGCGCTTATCTGCTACTGCACATACACTGCAAATGCAATCTCATGCACCGCATACTGTTTTGAAAAGGATGCAGACATGCACAACACAGTCACGTGCACTCCTGTAAATTACACCTTTTCGTAACACTTCCTCATGCTCTTCAGTCTTTCATGTTGAAATCATGTGAAACTAGAAGCTGAAGCAGGAAAAATGCAGACTGCTTGCTTTCACGCCCAGGTTTCCCCTTGACTTACCTATAGATTAATAAGAGGTTTTTGCATATATGAGAGTGAGACACTGGCATGTGCTTATCCTGTTGTTATCTTGCTTGGACAAGCCCGAAGGAGCTGGGAGTGTTTAGGAACGTTGCCTTAACAACAGGGTCTTCCCTAACGAGCTTTTTTTCTGGTTTTCAGTTCCAGGAAATAGATTAAGGTTGGGCTGCCCCAACAAATTCAACTGAGTGTAAGCATAATCACATGAAAGATCATTTTTAATCTGTCAAAAGTACTGTATTGTATAAAGTGTATACAATATGAAGAGGCAGAAAAACAAGCCCTCAAAATTAAACATGTCCGTGAGTATGAGGGATGTTTGACAGTTTGCTTGTGTCAGAGCTAGAGCAGATTTTCAAACACAGCAGTACAAAGGTAAGATCAGAAGATGACGAAACATGACCATGAATGAGGAATCTTCAAGTGTGTAATCTGCTCCAATTTTTGTCAGACATGCAATACTGTTTGTCTCTTATTTCTTCAGTTTTTCTTACCATGCAAGTGTACATTTGTTTTAGTGTAAAATAGAGGTGTTTGTGCAGTGCGATGAGTGGGGGGTTGCTGATTCCAACTCAGGAGAGACTTGGAAGCCAGACATTTCTCACTTTAGGAGCGACTGATATTGACACTAAAATGAGAATAGCTGGTCCACCTTAAAGGTCAGTCCACCTTAAGTGAGCCTGGTCAGGTCAGGCTAACCCATTGTTGCTAACTACGGGGCTAACCCCCTTCACTTTTCCAGCAGTTGTGGAAGCAACAGACGAGACCTTTCTTGGTTTTGAGAAGCTGCAGCATTTATTAACTCACCCACTGTAGCCTGTACTGTACATTTACTATTATATTGACAACTAACTGCTAACCTTTTCCTCTGCTCTGCTTGCATTCACCTTCACTTTTCTGCTGCTCACTCCCTGCACTCACTCAACCACACACTCACTATGCACACACATTACGCACTGCCCTTAAATGTCCTTTTGAAGAATGAGGAGAGGGAGGATTCTGGGATTTGATGCACTGGTCAATGACTCAAAACACTTCCATGATAACGTGGGGTGTTATCATGCTTGCACACCGTGCGAGTGAAAATCATTAGTAGCCCATTGATATTAATGATCATGTGAAATTTTTGCAGTGGCACTCATAATTCTGCAGCAGTGGTGTGCTGCTGAACAATGAATATAGGGGAAACACTAGTGAGTGAGTTATCATTTATCTCCCCAGGTGGGATTTTTTTGTTTTACCAGTTATACCACCCATCCTTAGTGCAGCCCTAATTTTCAGTTTTTATTTTGGTGAGGTTTGTTTTCTTACCAATGGTGCTGAGGTTCTGATGTGTTTTACTGGCATGCAAATTATTTAAAAAAATATGTCAGCTTTTGACAACAAGGCACCATGCTTCAAATAGATTTTGCAGTTGCTATGCAACTGCAGGACACATGAAAAGTGCCTTTAGCTAAAAACATTGTTCAGTTGACAGTCACTACATCCAGAGTGTTTTAAAACAGCGCAAAGCTTGTACAATGCATCTTTTGACCATATAAGTGTCTCCAGTAATTGTTTGGATTCACTTTTAAACCTAGAACAAATGATCTAAAACTATATCCATTTCAGGTAAATTGAGCTACCTCTAAACTCAAAACACAGTTATTCGTTATATATGAGGAAGAAAAGAGATGCTTAGGAAACAAAAGATGGACCTTGAGAAGTTTATGAGGTCTCCTAAACATTTAAAACAAGTGAAGTGTCTCAGTTTCACACTCTATAGGATTACAGTTTTGATTAGTGCAAAATTAATTTCTACCAGCCTATCTTTTATTTTTAGCGGAATAGAAAACCCTCAAATTCCGTATAAAGATATCTGTATTTATTACAGGGACTGTCTCTGTTTAACAAACATTCATTCATTCAAAAAAAAACAAAAACACCATGTGTATTCAGATGTATCTTGGTTTAGATCCACCTCTGTTCCCCTCCTACTCTCCAGGTTAGTTTATGTAACTGGCAAGGTAGAAAACAGGCGTAAAACACTTTTTGTAATGGTTAATTTTATCATTTCTTTACTGCTATCTTCAGCATGTTGTCCACTTTGCCTCTTTCACACTGATTTCTTTGCTTCTTGCTTTGTCTGTCAAACCGAGTACACATTGTACAGGATTCATGTGCCACTGACTTTAGGAGGTTGACCTCTTTGCTTTTTATACATGTTAGAAACTGCAGCTGCATTCCTCTCACATCAACCTCAATGACAGGCTCTTTTTGCCTATTTGTCCCTCCTTTTTCACATTCCTCTTCTCTCTGTCTTCTCTCTTTTCCCATTCTTTTGTTCATATTTCGTTCTCTCTCCCCCACTCTCTCACTCTCTCTCTTTGTGTCTTGTCCCTATATTCCCCCCCCTCCCTCCCCCCCAGCCCACTCTGTCTGTAAGATGATAGCAGCAGTCGGGTTGCTGCCAACTCCAGGGGCCCTAATGAAAGCCATTCTCAGATGGAAGCAGGGGGAAAGGGGAACAAACTGTACACTATGTACTGAGCTGCAGCAATGAACATGCTTATGTACACTAGGGTTGAGCGACGTTAATAGTGATGTGCAATATATAATTTCCTAACTAGCTAAACAGATGACCAAATAAGCCATCTAAGTAAAAATCCTGACAATTTTAAGACTTACTTTAATTGTATGTAGACACATTTACATCATACTATGTAAACTGAGGATTTTTTTGTATGGAAAATAACTTAATTTTAAATTGTAATGGCAATATTGCTCAGAAAAAAAATTATCATTACCCCAAATTGTGCAGGTATATCCAATAATGTCTTAATACGCGATGAGCACTGCCTGATGTAAAGTGTTAAATGTCTTTCTGCATTATCTTGATTTGCATTGCCTTATAAGGATAAACAGTTTGCCTGCATCGCCGCATTGAATCAGATGCTTTGGGGTTGACAGGACTTTCTGTGTTAGAAGGTTGAGTCAAGATTCATTGAAGTAAACAACTCCGTTTTCTGGAAGGGCCCTGTTACTGCTGGGAACAGGTGCTGGAGGGAACAGGTCTATTCTGCGGGCACTGCTCTACCTTTCCACTCTTTCTCGTTTTTCTTTCGATTATTTCTGTATTTCGGTTAATGCTTCTTCTTTTGGGCCTCTTTCTTGCGAGAGTTATTTGTAATGATGATATCATTGTCCTGTCTCTTTTTTGTTTGGTTCCAGAGGGCGGCTAAAGAGCGTCTGGCAGGCTTTATGTTTAGATGCTGGCTGTATGCCCAGGTTTAGCTAGTGAGCTATGAGTTAACAAAGGTGGAGTTTGGCCTCAGTTAGGTACGTCTGGTCAACATGTGAGGTTTTTATCGTATTAGTTGCTGGTTTGCATGAGTAACATTACTTTTGTATCTGAAAGAAACTTTTTCCAGATATGTATTGCTATAGCTGGATTACATTGTCTTTAATTGTAATAAGGTTTTTCTTACCACAATAACTTCACCAGTTGGCATTGAATATCAAAATCAATAAAATTTGTAACGTAAGTGCCAACCTTGTAAGACATGCATGCTTCATAGCAACTGCACATTTGCTCATTGTCCACACATGGGTTTGTTTGTTCACTTATCATGTTGGCTGGTGAACATAGTGGTTGCTATTTGAACTCAAGGTTTATAAATAGACCTGTGTACTGCTGCTACAGGCAGGGAGAGCTACCACACTCGCTAACCTGCACTAAGAAAAGGTCAGGAGACACGCACACACTTTTCTTCTTGCTGTCAGATACACTGGTCCACTTTCATTGAAAGGATGTCTGTGTCCCACACCTCATTGTTGATTCGTGCCTTCCTCCTCTTCCTCCTTTTTATTGTCTTCTCCTCCCTCCCTCATTCTCCCTGACTGCCTTTGTCCCCTTAATATTTCTCTTTCCCTGCTCCAGGATAAGAGGACAGTGTTGCCAGCTGTAAGCCTGTTGTGTAACTCTAATCTAGCCTAGCCTATACACATTCTCCCCCCTCTCAAGAGGAGAAGGTGTGCAGGGTGGTCCGTTTCAATTCTCCACTCACTCTTTCTTTACAGCACATTTCTGGCAATCCTAGCTGACTCACATACTTGTCTCATAGTCCAGTGTACCATAAGCAGGGCAAGGAGAGATGGGAACTAATTTGATTCCTTCAGCGGGAAAGAAGGGAAGAGAACAGAAGCATGGGATAAGGCTTCAGGTGTTCAAACTGCAGTAATATCACAGGCACTATAACATGCAGTGGCACGCTGGAGGTGCTGCCACAAGCAACTCTGGCAAAACTGTAGATTCTGGCTGTGGAGCAAACACCAGTTGCCCCCGTAGGTAGAGATCATTGACAGCGAAGTCAACATCAAGCAAACCAAAGAAAAGCTCAGTAATTTACTAATTTTCAGTAGTGCAAGACACGTTTTGTGGCGATCACCCCTTTATCACAGGGAATGAGAATAATGTAACTGCTAGGGATGAGTAAAAAATCGATTCACATAAGAATCTTGATTCTTATCTCCTACGATTCAGAATCGACTAACAAATGTCAAAAATCAACTTTCTAAATGTTTGCTAATAACGTGTTGACTGAACGAAAAAGGCGAAACTCAACTGCAAGGGCAGTGCACTCATGCTAGTTATCTTGTAGTTCATCTTTTAAAAAAGGCAGTGGTTGCAAGCATTTTTTTGATTTAATGAGTAAATAACTAACTTTGTGAGATGAAAGTATACTGTGAATCTTCTACGCCTTCGCTCAGAGACTAATGTTAGCAGAGTGGAGCATCAAACTCCAGCAATAAGAAACAAGACTGGTTGACCAGCACACACTGCAGTACTTAAACAACTTAAACCAACTCTGAGGTGAAGAAAGTAACTCAGTGCTCAGTATGTTTCACCTCAAAAACCCTTCGCTCGCTCAGTGTCTTGTAAAACAATGTCTTTCCCTGGAGCTAACATGCAGCAGAGAGGCTGTTCTCCACTGCTGGAGACATGACATTAATAACACAGTGGAGCACGCCGCCTCCCCCTCATTTTGTTATTCTCAGGCAGGACACTGTAAGATGCTTTCAAATTAATTCATTCATTAATTAATGCAGTTAACTTTTTAAAATACCATTTATGTTAATTGCCAGTTATCTTTCATATTGTATTTCAGTGGACTGAGGACACCAGTGAATGGTTTGGCACACCATATACTGGAGCAAGAGACTGAAAATAGCGCCCCCTATTCTATTCATTTAATCGGGAATCGATTCGGACACCCATGAATCGGAATCTTAAGATTCCCAAAGATTCACATCCCCTGTAACCGCAGTTACTTAAGACTCCTTTGAGCAATTATCAATACCCTATTTTCTGTAGCTAGATGAGGCAAATCCTCCTGTCATTGCTCTATCACAAAGTTAGTAATTACTTTGAGTATTAATAACCGCAGGACATGGTCTGATCATAATTCGATTTCAAAATTAGTTTTCAAATGGGCTTTATGAGAAGTATCCAGGAAGAAAACAGAATTCTTTTTATTTATTCATTTGTGTGTATGTGTTATATCTCAGCTGCAGTGGATTGATATAAAAGCGGATGTATTCTGTGAGAAAGACAAGTGACATTTCAAAAATGCTGGTGGGGTGGATTGGTGATGTTGTGATTGAGTGATTCACAAGTTGAGTATTGTCTTTGAAGTTATAATAATGGGCACATACTGTATGTTGAATTAACCTTTTCCCCTCTTTTGTCTGTCTTTATCTGCAGTGCCAGAGCATACCAAGTCCAGGCAGAGTCCTAAATCTAAACCACGCCCCCCCTTCCCCCCTCCCACACACAAACACACACATTCAGTCTTCAGCACGTCCTCAGCAATGCCAAGGAGGCCTGATCAGCCTGCTGCCCGCTCTGAAAAGCCCTGCCTCTTCACCCCAGATCCTTGAGGCTGTGCCCTCTGAGCTTTAACAATTGACCTCCCCCTTGTCGACCTGGGAACCAGAGGTCACCTGTTCTCCACTCAACCCGGGGAGGCCCTCCTGCCCAGCCAGGAGCCGCAGCCACGTGCCGCACTCACAGGTAAATTATGAAAAGAAACAAAAGAGCGCAAGCAAACAAACTGTGTGTTACATTCAATTAAATCTGTCTCTAGTTGCATACAGAGACACTAGCCTACACAACCACACTCTGCC
This sequence comes from Thunnus maccoyii, assembly GCF_910596095.1. NCBI lineage: Eukaryota > Metazoa > Chordata > Actinopteri > Scombriformes > Scombridae > Thunnus > Thunnus maccoyii. The sequence goes on along the minus strand of NC_056550.1, from coordinate 9,759,711 downwards.
AGTAAGAAGTGTTGGATAAACAAGGACACAATTGTACAATTACATTTATAAATGGCAAAAAATGTTAAAATGTGTTGTTGCTCACAGATCATGATGTGGTTTGTCTCGTACTATCCTGAATAGTTGGAATAGAAGTTATCTAGTCTAATTAGCATATGGCTACAATTTATTCAGAATGGCAGCCTTTCTGAATGACATCCTTAACATGATTCACTTGTATTAAGACTAATTTGTGGCTTGTGAATTAAAACACATACAATTTTTTAATTTTAAGCAGCATTGAGGGGTTTTTTTTTGTTTTTGTTTAAACCGTTTCTAGTTTCCTGAAATTTTTTTGAAATATTTACAAACTTGTTGGTTGGCTCTGAGTTTATATCACAGCTGTAATATTCAGCAAAATAACTGGAACATTATCATTTTTTTGTGTTGTGCAGCCATACTGTCATCAGAAACAGTCTGAAACAGGTTGTGCTGAGGTGAAAAACATCCAAATCAACGATAAGCATTACCAAATTCAGCTCAGACAAATCACTGAGAACTACATGCTGAGACCCAGAGTTACTTAAATTCAAATGTTGCATTCATTACTTTGTATTACCATATGCATACACAACTAACTGCCAACTTAGGTTCAGCAACCAGCTGTGTCTCTCTACTAATACTCTTCTACTTGCAAGCTCTTCTCACTTTGAACCCCTCTGACTTTCACACTCGTTTTCTTTCTTGTTTGCTTGATTCTCATTGAATGATCTGTCTTAACTATTTCTTTTTGGTCATGCACCATCTCCCACTTTGTTTGTTTTCTGCCATTTTCTCTAACTCCCTCTAAGTCTGTTTGACAGTCTTTCCTCTCTCTGTTTCCAGGCATGGCTCCCATTCGGGATTCCGTCAGCCACTCCCCTAATCAAACAGGTGACTACACATTGCCTTCTTTCTTCCCCATTCCTCTGCATTTCATTCTTCCTCCCAACGTCTTACTTTGGCTCTCTGCTGAGAGATTGTCAGACTGGATAGACACAGTCTGACCTGACCTTGACTGATTATGTGTTTTATTCATGGCATATCAGAGAGACAGGGAGAGATGAATGAGTGTGAAAGGGTGCAAGAGGAGATTTGGCAACCGAATAGGATAAGCGCCACAGAGAGCTGGCAACCGTTTTATGTGAAAGTGAGAGACACTTCGAGTGAGATGGAGTAAGAGATGGGCTGCCAATTGGTTCGAGAGGCTCATGGTTGGTAGGTCACAGTTTTGGTCTCAGCAGCAGACAGCTGGTGAGGAAATGGGAAAGTGAAAACAGAAATAAACGGTAGATGTTTTCATGATGGAAAAATATGAGGACTTACCGTCAATTCTTAAATAAAAGCTGGTATTTATATGATAAAAGGGTGCTGCGCAGCCTCAGAGCCATTGCTTTGGGCATGCTGGTCTTTATACTGTAAGTCCATGGGACAGGGACATCAATAAAGGAAAATCTCTTCACCTCTAACACCATCTTTCTTCTTTTTGCTCGCAAACAAAAAACAAATGACTGTTTTTTGAGATACTCTCCTTTCAATTATTTGGTCTTACAACATTTCAAATCACCAACTTTCTGGCAAAAAACTGTGAAAGAAAAAATTCTATTTTGTCTATTTGGCAAAAAAACTACTATTGAGTCAACTTTTTTTAATATTGACTAACCTTGTTAGTTAGTTAGTTCACCTTCAAAGGATCTACCACTGCCAACACATTAAAAGACATCTATTGTGAGTTATTATCAACAACATCTTTATACATCAAAATTAGCTTACCACAGCAAATGAATGCAAGAATGCTGACAATAATATGCTGAGAATTTCTGTGGTACTGCAAATTCAGGTAGTCGCCATTATGACTGACTGAGTGTGTGCATAAAGACTATGAAACCAAGTCTGTATCTTTTTAGTCGCCACCACCATGTCTACTCCATTTCCTCCTCTCACTCACTCCCTCCATCCTTCCTCCCTCTCTTCACACTCATTTGCCATCTCCCCCATGCCCTCCATCTCTCCTCTCCTGCTGATCTTCGTCCTCCGCCTCCCTGAATCCTAGTTTATAGCTTTGGCATGCTTTTGGGTCCTGCTGTGGTGACAAAATGGTGGCAGCTGCGTCAAGGCTCACGCCTGGCGCTGATCACACCCTGAACAGTTGGACAGCTGAAGGTTGGAGGGAATGGAAGAATATAAAATCAACTGTGAATGGGAGGAAATTTAAACCACATCTGTTTTATCATTTCATTTTGTTTAATATAGTACATCTTACTGACATAATTTTTTGACAATGATAAATCAGTATCTTCTGTTAATGCTTTACTAAATTTACTCAGATTTTGTTTTTGAGCTACAAAAGAAATTCAATTTTTTAAAATCTCTAATATAACCTTTATCCTCTGCCATGTCCACCCTTCCTCTTTCCAGGTCTGGAGCATCCTGGCTTAGACTCGCAGTATGAACCTTCTCCCTGGTCCTCTGGCTCTCCCTGCAGCAGTGACAGCAACAGTAACTGGGGAAAAGTCCTAGTGGACGGAAGCACCGACAAACCCAACAACCCTTCTTCAACTAACTCTTCCGTCTGGCCCCCCTCCTCCTCTTCATTCTCTTGCTCCTCGTCTTCTTCCTCCTCTGGCTGTGGGTCAGGATCAGACCCTGAGTTGGCATCAGAATGCATGGACGCAGACTCTAGCTCCTCGATCGGCTCAGAGAAAAACCTCGCCGCTGTTGCTGTGACAACAGTGATGATGATGTCAGCAAATGCTTCTTCCTCTGTGTCTTCTACGACTTCTTCTCCCTCCTCTCCTATGGTGACTTCTGCCATGATGGTCGGCGTTTCAGTGAACGGAGACAGCAACGGCAACAGTCGTCAGGTTATTGGCGGAGGAATGGGAATCATCAGTGGTGCAAATAATGGAAATAATAACATCACCGGGCCCTCCCACTTCTCCGTCGCTGGGTCCAGCAGTATTGGCAGCAATAACATGGGTAACCACAACAACAAGCTTGTCAATAGTGGTGTATGGGGTACCCAGTCAGGCAGCAACATGATCACCACCGGCGGAAGCGCCCCCTGCATCAATGGAGGGTTAACCCAAAACACTTTAAACCCAAATGCCAACCACGGTGCCTGGCCACAGAATCCAACCCCAAGCCCAGTGTCCCAAGGCCAACGGCCTCCACAGGCTCAGGGGATGAGTTCCAAACTGGGTATAGCTCCCCAACAGGGCCCCTTGCTGGGCTGGGGTGGCATGGCAGCTCCAGACAACAGCAGTATGATGGAAGACACTGAGGTGAATAATGGTACAGCAAGCAGCAAGGTGTTAGGAAGCAGCAACAGTGGAAATGGTGGCCTGCAGCCTACCAACCTTAACACTGAATCCAATGGACCAAATAACACTATAATGATGAATACTACTACTACTACTACTAACGCCACAATGACCTCTAGTCCACCAAACTCTACCGCCTCACCCCAACTCAGCGGGGATTGTTCCTGGGGTTCCATTGGAGGAGGGAATGGGGGTCCGCTGGCCAATGGAAACCCCTCATCAGCCCCCCAGCACCCCCAAGGAGAGCTGGGGGGTCCTGGGGCCTTCGGTACGCCTTGGGGCACAACTACCTACCCTGGAGACAATTGTCCCCCAAATGCAGACACTGTGAACCCCCAAAACCCTGCCTTAATGCAGGCTGGGAACCCCCAAATCTCTTCTACTGCTGCTTACAAGAGTAATAATAACCACAATAACACTGGGGCTCCACGCTGGGACCAGGGGCCCGCCAATAACCCAAACCAGCCTCAGAGCAACTTGTCCTGGGGTGTTGGCTCGAATCAAATCCCAGCCTCTGCAGGCCAAACACCAGGAACTGGGAACCAAACTACAATGGGCCCTCCAGTAGGGATACCTCGCCCCTGGGGAAGCAGCGCGTCTTCTTCTTCCTCTTCCTCATCATCCTCTTCAACATCTAACAACAAGATGTCAAATGGAGAATGGGGATCAACAATTCCTGGTAACAACCATACAGATGCTGGAAGTCATAAAGGAAGTGCTGCCAACAATGGCTGGAAGAGCCTGGAGGATGACGCCATGGGCATGGGAGGCGGAGGGGGAGGAGGAGGAGGAAGCCATAGCTTAGGCAGTGTGACTGGAGGATGGGGTCGCTCTGGAGGAAGTGAGGGAAGCGGCGAGAGCTCCGGAGGCCGATCCAGCTCAGACAGAGACAGCAGCCAGCCAAAAGGGGTAAACCGCAGAAAAGGTACCCTTGCTCCAACAATAGTAACGGGTCTGAGCCGGGCCGATTTGGACCCAAGGGTTCTGTCCAACACTGGATGGGGACAGACACCCATACGGCAGAACACCGCCTGGGATGTCAATTCTCCTAACAATCAGCACCAGGGTCCCAGGGGAGATGAAAGAAAGCATAGCAGTGGAGGCTCCGGGTGGGGCACAGCAACACCGGCAGCTCCTTCCCAGACCTCTGGAGGTATGTGTGTAATCTGTATGAAGCTTGGCTCATCTGAATGCGTTTTAGGGACATCGACAGAAACATTGAAAATTAGAGGAAAAATTGGTATTGCAGAACCCAGCAAAATAATTGATCTCTCTTTCATGTATTTGCAGGTTGGGGGGGTGGGCCAGGTAGCTCAGGCCCAGATACAGGAGGCTCTGGCTGGGGAGAGCAGAGGTCAACCTCTGGGTGGGACAGCAAAGTCCCAGCAAGTGGAGGAGGTGGGCAGAGTGGCTGGGATGATGGATCCAGCTACAAGGGGAACAACAACAACAGTAACACTTGGAGCAACAACATAAACAAAGATGACAGGTAATTTCTGTCTGAGTATTATAGAAATACTGATTATAGAGATGCAGAAATGTTGTTTGCATTGAATATAATATATTTCTATTGTTCATTTTATACTTTACTAAACACCTTTTTTTTCCAGATCCAATACCTGGACTAATGCGCCCAAACCACAGCAGGGCTGGGGTTCCAGTGGTGGAAATGGAACTGAAGGCTGGGGTAGCAGTGGAGATAGTGCCAGAGCCAGGGCCAACAACCACTGGGGGGAACCCCAAAAAGGTGCAGGCTCAGTGGGCTGGGACAGCGACAGCGACCGATCTGGCTCTGGATGTTGGAGTGACCCAAGCCGAACCAACACCAGCAGCAGTAACACCTGGGTAGGGAGCGGAGGATCAAATACTCCAGACCAGAGCACTCCAAACCCAGGCTCCAACTGGGGCGACTCAGTCCACAAACCCAATCAGAGTAAGAGCCAGGGCTGGGGTGAGCCAACCACGAACAACCACGGAGCCCAGAACTGGGGTGAGCCGAATCCGAAGACCTGCAATGCCTCCAATGAGTGGGGAAAAGGTCCTGAATCCAACATGTCCAGAGGCAATCAAGGCCCTAACAAGCCCACAGGTAGTTATAAGTATTATTCATCAGAACCAATGACTGGGACAATCATTTCCCTTTGTTTATGAGCAAGTCCTCACTAATTTCATGCCTATTTGTTTAGTTATGTTTAGTAAGGAACACTATAGGGCACCAAATGTGAATTCTAGCTGAACTACAAGACTTATTAGTGGAAAGACATAAAATTGATGAACCACTTTTATTATTCCACCAGGCTGGCTGGGAGGCCCCATTCCTACAGGAGGTCAGAAGGAGGAAGTGGCGACTGGGTGGGAAGAGCCTTCTCCAGAGTCCATCCGTCGTAGGATGGAGATCGACGATGGAACTGCAGCTTGGGGAGACCCTGGTAAAATTGCTCAATCTACTTACATTTCTTCAAAAAGAGCTGTGCGAGGGACTGACCAGAATCATAGGAAATTTGAGGCTTTTCATTTTCAGCTGATGACTCACCATCTAATTAACTTTCCTCCTAGGTAAATACAGTGGCGGATCAGTCAACATGTGGAACAGGACTGGCCAATCAGACCAGGAGGCAATGGGCCCAGGCCCATCCTCTCAGCACCAGTCCCACCCAGCACACAACTCGATGCATCCTCCACAGCCCATGCAGCCTGTTGCCCAGGACAAAAGCTGTGCTTCTGGTAAGTTGGAATATGTATGCATGCATTTACGTCCACACACAATTCATGCACCCATATGTTGGTGACAGCAGGCAGAGGCTAGATGAAGTCAGGTTAATTGACTGTAGTTACTAATTATCGCCTTTTTATTACGAAAATACAATAAATATACAGTGGGGTCCAAAAGTTTTAGACCACTCTCACATTGAAAGTGGACCCTACTGTACATGTTAAACATAGTCTAAACAACCAATAAATGCACTAAATTTAAACTGTCCAATTTCAACATTCACACGATCTTTCTTACAGTTTTGCCTGTGAAAAAACAAATAGATGGACAGAAAAAATGGGGCATGTGCACAAACACCTAACACATGCATATATGTGAATAATGATGATACTAATACACTTACTCACTTAGTCCCTCTTACTCCTTCTTCACTTTTACAATGCTTTTGTATTTTTTCCATTGACCAATTATACAAACTAATGTCAGATGCCCTAAATAATTTTTTAAAAACAAAATATGATATAATGGGACTTCCTGCAGTAGTTTATAATGGAGACGGACTAGAAGTTTAGTTGATTCAGTAGATTCACATGATATCAAAATAATTTAATTGAAAACCAATACATAGGCTAGAGAAGACATGGGACTAAAAACATGTTTCCCCTTAAAATAACCTTGTTTACTGTCATTGAATAAAAGTGCATTCATGTTTCTAGTAAAACAATACATTAACCATCATTGCGGCATGTCTTGATTAACTGTACAGTGATGCAAGCCCCTGTACCCCACTAGCTGGCTACTCCATATCCTTATGGAAAGCCCTGCTCTCTTGAATGACAGTGTTTCAGTGAATTCTTATGCATGCTGTGACTGTGGATTGCATTACCTTTCAGATAAACATGGGTTCACCCACATTCTTTTTAGTTATGAGAGAATATTAAAATGCATATAAAAATGTAAAAAGTTACAAGGATACGAGTCAGTTCCTACAATGGTATGAGCATGTTAAAGCAAGCCTTCTAGTGCAGTGTGTAAGCCTTAGGAATGGATAAGAAGGTGCAAGACCCTCCAACTCACTCTTTTTTGAAATAAGGACTTCAAAGGATTTCGACTTAGACGGTGAAAACACAACAAGTTTGGATGCACTCACAAATGCATACAAAAGCATATACAATTTGCACAGAAGCATGGAGAAAAAACAAACACGTACAGCCATTCTCCTTCATCTCCCTACGGTGTTGTCTATGTTGAGGGCTTTTTGTAAAGCTGGTTGAGTCATCCCTTTGGAATGCTAAGAGCATCGATTTTTCTCGTCTCTCACTTGCCTTTTTTTCTCCTCCCTTTCTCTCTCACTCGCCAATTCTGCTTGCTGTAGAAACACAGGCTTTTGTTAGGTTTCAGAGAAATAGAGAGACCATGAGAGGGTAAAGGACAAGGTCTGGTGACTGAGTAATAGGAATGGGAAAACTAAAACGTGTAAGGAAGCTATTCTGTAGAAGTAGGCTGAGAGGGGGACTAGAGGGAGGGTTTATTAGGGTTATTCAAGGCTGCTCACTAGTGAGCTAAGGGGAGCTGCAAAGTGGATGGATAGGAAGGGTGGGGCGAAGTAGGCAGCTACTTAATGAGAAAAAAATCCGGTTGTAGATTTTTGCGAACACTGAAAACAGCAACATGGCAAATTAAGAGAAAATTATATAACAATAGAGGTATACTTGGACACAAAATTGAAAAATAGACTCACTCTTGTATATTCAGATGTTCTTTCTTAGGAATCCTTTATTTTTCAGTCTGTTGTGCTGGCAACTAAAATCTACAAATTGTCAAACACAGTCATATGCACACGCAGACACTTGTGTCTCGTTCCCTCTTTATTCTTCGATCACTGATGCACCTACATAGACAGGGAAACATAACAATAGATGCTGGCTAGGGTTATAGATTGTCAGTTGTTGTGTGTGTATATTTATCCGTGCAGTTGCATACAGCGTCCGAAATTAGCAGCCGCCAAGTGCCAAATGCAGGTGGATTTTCCGTTTGGCGAGTAAGTCTTAGAATGCTATCCGTCACACTGGCGGGTAAATGTTTGTACCAAAATAGTAATGTAATAAAATACCTGACACGATAGCCTCACAAGAAATTACTTGTGTTTGTCCCTATACAGTGTAGAAATGCGCACCAAATGTGTTTTTTACACGCGTCTAAACAGTGCTGCGAAACTGTAGGACTGCTTGAGATGAAGAAGAAGTACTTTATTGATCCCTGTGGGGAAATTGATCTTCTGCATTTGACCCATCCTCTACACACACACACACACACACACACACACACACACACACACACACACACACTAGGAGCAGTGGCAGTGCAGCACCCAGGGACCAACTCCAGTTCTTTTGCCAGTACCTTGACAAGAGTATTAACCCAAACATACATGTCTTTGATGGTTGGAGGAAACTGGAGCACTCAGCGGAAACCCACACAAACACAGGGAGAACATGAAAACTCCACACAGAAAGGACCTTGGATGGCCGGGCTTTGAACCCAGGACCTTTTTGCTGTGAGGCAACAGTGCTAACCACTGAGCCACCCTGCTACCCAGACCGTCTCAAGCGCCCCTAGTTTTACAGCACTGTTCACTGTACGGGACATCCGCTACTCTACATTGCAGCTTTCCGTTTAACTGTCACTTGCTGCTGGTCTGCTGCTTGTCACAGTATTCAACATATTACCTTGTTATGTCAATGAAATGTACTGAAACAAATGTATATGCGACACAAAAAGGCAATTTATTATTTAAATATGCTTGGCTGGTGGATCTTTTTCATCTACCAGTCCCCAATTTTGGACACTGATTGTGTGATTTTTGGAGTTTACAGTTAATGGATCTGCTTCAGTGTATGCATGTATATAACAATCTGTGTATATATGTCTACCTCTGTGTGTCTGTCTGTTTTAGCTGTGTGTGCATGTTTCTTTGTGTTTGTATGTGCATGCGCTTATGTTCGTGCATGCCCTGTCACATGAGGGACACTGGAGCCCGAGGCCACCCCATGATCTGTCCTATTTTTACAGGGAGGTATCCCTGGCATCTCCCCAAACGCCTCCTGTGGAGGGAGAAAGTAGCGGGTCAGGGTGGTCAGCTGTAACAGGAGCCTTTTGACCTCATACATACACACACACATCACATTTGAAAGTGTATAGAGACCCGCACACACATCTATACACCCACAAGAGTTAAAGTAAACAACACTTACATAAGCAAGTTGACGCAGGGTTCCCCAGGGACATGAACATGGCTCTCTCCTCAAGCTGTGTTCTCTGATTCCAGCAGAGGAAAAAAAACAATGAACTTGCAGCAGCATTGTAGTGTAAATATTAAAATGTAAGTCTGGTTCCAAGAGTGATTTAATGCCTCTACTTTGTCACCTTTTCCACTTGAAGCCACTCACCTTACAACTCTTGAGTGGCTAGACAAGCCTGATATGGCAACTCTGAATGGGGAGAGCTGTGATGCTGGCATGAAAACAAACAAATACCTTGATAAATGTGGCTTCATTACTCATACGTTATGTATTACTATATGAATATTCAGCTGTGCACAGGTTGCAGTGTCGAACTAAACAAGGTTTAGGTGTGTTCTGCCAGCAAAAATTAGACTTCTGATACCTGCCTTTGGCCTCAATAATAAAAGACAATTTAAAAAGAAGTAAGCAAATACTGTTAATGTTTAGTTTAAGCTATCGGTTCAAGACTTAACCTCTGAATGTATGTCCTCATTCTAATGTTACTTTCCTCTCTTTTCCTCTAGGTTGGGGTGAACCTTACCCCCAGCAGAAGGAGTCCTCAACATGGAGGGAGCCCAGCTCTGCTCCGCCCGTGACAGTGGACAACGGGACGTCTGCATGGGGGAAGCCCATGGACACCAGCTCCAGTTGGGATGAACACGCCAGGGATAGCAGAGAGACTGGATGGGGCGGCCAGCATAAGTCTGGTAGGTGCACACATGAAATTGAATATTCCTCAAAAATCTCGTTCTGAAGAGAATTATGATGTTAAAATTATCTGCAGTCCTGACAGTGAACTCTGACCTTTCTGCGAAGAGTAGCAGGAGAGAGAATTTTCCTGTAGGAAAATGAACAACTGAATTGTATACAATCACTCGCTGATATTCAGTTTCTTCCTTTCCCTCCCTCCTCAGTAGCTCCAGGTCCCAAGCCCATGGAGACGTGGTGTGGTGAGGAGGTGTCCATGAGCAATAGCTGGGACCAGGAAGAGGAGGTGGAGATTGGCATGTGGAGCAACAGCCAACAGGACAACAGGTCCCATGACCAAAACACCTGGAACTACAAGCATAAAGGCTCCAACAAGGTCTGTCACCTTAGCTTTGCACATTTGTTCATCACAAAAAATGAAAACATTGACCCCTGCTTTAACCAAACACTTGCTGACATTAAAGAAAAGCAGTTTAATGTAAAGTTTGTTCTTTTCTTAACCATGTGAGTTCCTGACAGAAACAGCAGAAGTCTCAGTACAAAATAAAGGAATGCTTGAAATTTAAATGGTTAAAAAGGCAACCCTGCTAATGCTTCAAGTGTCTACAGTATATTGTATATTATAAATAAATGTATCTGCTGTGTTTCAGATGAACAAACCAGTCAACAAACAGGATGAACCCTGGATGAAACCCTTCATCAACCAGTTCAACAGCATGAACTTCTCTGTAAGTACTGATTCCCATTGTGCGTTAGTCATCTCTAAATGACTGTGTTGTTCTGTTGTCTACAAAACCTTTATGAAAAATGTGTTGGAAACAAAAACAAACCATGTTATCGTAGCACTAAAGCTATTGTTGCAGCCGACTTATGATTTTTGATGATTGTGTGCAATATTTATGCTTTACTGTTTCTATAATCCCATTTTCTTGTCTTGTCCCCTTTCAGCGAGACTCTCCTGACGACTCCATGAAAACAGGAGGAGGGATGGTGCAGGACAAGCGTATGGACATGGGCGGTATGGGAGACTTCAATGGAGTAATTGGGAAGAATCCCGGGTCTCGACACCAGCTCCACAAGGAGTCTGCCATGGATCGCAGCCCTTACTATGACAAGGTATGCAGAAACACTGCTGTTAGCTGGGTCTTGTAGCGGTGGGGGTAAAATCATTAGTGGATAGAGGTTTGGTCAGTCTTTCTGCCATTGTGGTGATCATGAGGTAGGTCTAGAGAGTGAGAGTCTCTGCAGACATGTTGTCTGTAAGCTGCCGATTGTCTGCTGCTCTCAGCCCTGTTGCGCCCCACAGTGGTTGTTTTAACACACTGCATTTGATGTGTAGGCTATTGAAAGGGATGTTTCATTTGATACTTTCTGTTTGCATGACCTTGTATCTCATCTCACCTTTACGAATTATCAGTTATGCTTTGTTACTTATGAGCAACAAAAACAAATGAAAGATGATCACTAACATGCTTAATTCAGGGTTTGAAGTTTTCAGGCACCATGCCTGATTTCAGGCATAAAGCAGTTTGAAATTAATATAATACTTAATTCAGTACATTGTACATATTTCCTCCTGGAAAACTTTTCAGGCTCACAAATTGTTTCTTGCTTTAATCCCTGTTAATTGTTTATAATGGCAATTGACGGTTTTGCAAATGATTTGTAATTAGGCTTTAGCACAGTAATGATTCATTCCCTTTCATAGTTCTGTAGAAAGCTGCCGTGGGTTTGTTTGGCTTTGCTGCTTTTCCTTCTGCGCCTAAAGCTGCTTGCTCTCCTCTTTCACGCTTTCCTTCACTGTTCACTCTATCTTTCTGTCTCCACATTTCTCTCTCCTCCTACTCCCTTTTTCCAAAATTAACTCTTCTTCCTTTTCTCCTTCCCTCTCTGCCTGATGATGTGCTTCCTGTCCCTCTATGCTTGCCGTCCATCTGCTGTGCACCTGGCCTTGCTTCTGCAGCTGTCTGTTTCCCCCTCTACTTACGATAGTCCAGCTTCTGATGGACTCTCCTCCAATCAAAGCGTGAGCTTTTCCCCTTCCAATTCTGCTCAGCCTATCCCTTGTCTCGACTCTGGGCCATCTCCTGCCCACTCTAGTCCTGGGGCTGCTCGGCAGGTGAGTGCTGAAGGATGAAGAGGATGTTTTCTCTTGGTCCTGAGCCTATGTGTCTTATGTTCTGCCAAATACTCTTGGGATACTAATATCTATCACTTAATGTAAAGAAATGGAGATGAACTGAATCAGTGTTTTGCCTGCATTTTATATAGATGGAACTCCAGCAGGTTACTCATCAAAAAGCTGTTGAGATGTCATTTCCCACAATTATCTGGAATTTAATTTGTGATTGTACTCACTAACGACTTCACTTAACAGCCTGTGGTCACAAAGTCATTAACAGATGGTTTAGGATTGGTTGTTTGTCTTGTGTTACGTTACATTGAATGACAAAAAGTTGTTTCTTGACAGTTGTTTGACCATTACAACAATGTGTGTGTGTGTGTGTGTGTGTGTGTGTGTGTGTGTGTGTGTTTGTGTCTTCCTTGCTTAGAATGTAAACCCTATGTTGGGTGGCAGCAGTGTAGCACAGGGCCGTGGCGGCCCCCAGTCCCAGGTCCCCCCCCAACCCAACCTTCGTAACCAAGTGCCTCCGCCCATCCTGCCCTCTCAGGTAACACACATACACAAAAAACATTTCTTGTTTTCATTTCATTGATATTTCTTTAACTGGGCTGCAACACAGCTGCCATTGCTCTACTGCTCATTATGTTTTAGACCAAAAAGATTTCATCTCATAATTTTAAATGTTGTTAGTGCTTGAGAAAAGGTAGGAAAATGCCATGTCTGTTAGGAAAAGAGGGATGATCCAGAGGACAAAAACAGTAAAAGAATCATCTCATTAGTTGATCATTTGGGTTATTTTATTTGCAATCAGTGATGTCAATCAAATGTAATGTAAGAACCTCTGGCAAACATTAGTTTGTTTAGTCATCAATTCGTTATGTAATTATTGACATTGACAATTTTACAATGTAAAACAATTTCTAGATAATGGTGAGACACCTGCTGAAGAAGATGTAAGAGAGAAACTGCATTTTCCAGCAGAAGTCTTCAACCAAACATACTAAATATGTTATTAGTTTTGCCATCCCCTTTCACTCTCTCCTGCTCTTGTTTTATTTGTGTTTAACATAAAATAAAAAAAAAACTTGAATGTCATAATGGCAACTAAAACCAAAATCTTGTCTGTGTTCAGGTCCCTCCATCCCTGTTGAAGTACCCAGGAGGTAACGGAGGCCTGAACCCTCTGTTTGGCCCTCAGCAGGTGGCTGTGCTCAACCAACTCTCCCAACTCAACCAGCTGTCACAGCTCAACCAGATCAGCCAGTTACAGGTAGATTGATGGAAACACTTGAACACACACACATACATACAGGGATGGAAAAAAATGAAATAAAAATTTCTGGTGTCAAAATATAGCATGGTTTTAGTTTTATATTCAGTGCTGTGTTGCACTGAGATGCTGATGTTAATTGGTGCAGTTTGTAAGCAACAAAGATGAGACACTTGAAACTGTATCGGAGTATTCCAAGATCCACATTTATAGTACCTAACTAACTGACAAGTGCTTATTTCTGTGAACTGAAAAGAGGCAGATCAGCTTTTATTTACTTTTTTCCCCCACTTTTACCTTTCTCTGTCCACAGCGTCTTCTCCTCCAGCAGCAGCAACAGCAGCAGCAGCAACAGCAGAAGGCTCAGAGCCAGAGAGCCATGCCTGTGGGACGACAGACTGAACAGGTGTGTGTTTGTCCCTGAATCCTGCGTCATTTTAACCGCAATTTAAGAGTTTTTATTCCAGGATACTTTAGTGTGTTTAGTGTCTTTGGGGTTGCCTCATCAGTTGTTTCATCTCCTGTCCTTAGACACGTCCTATTGGTTCGTCTCCATCAATGATGCAGCCGCCACGACACCTGGACCCCTCCCTGCTGAAGCAGCCCCCACCCCTCAAACCGTACATGGATAACTACATGTCCCACAATACCCCTGACATGCAGAAGGATGCTGCCGCTCTTGGATCCTTCAGCAACTTCCCTTTAAGTATGTTATCTAACTATCATCTCACTTACATGTACAGTACCAATTAAAACTTTAGACTTTCTCATTCAAGGGAATGTAAAATATTTATTATACAATGTATTTGAATGATGTAAATTATTTTGTTATGTCACTAAGTGAGTGACTGACATTTTTTTTCTCTCTCTGCTATTTCCTCTATTCCTCCATCCTTCCCATCAGGCTTGAACTCTAACCTGAATGTATCCCTGGACATGGGTGTTGGTGGTGGTAGTGGTGGTGGAGCTGTGAACTACAAAGAGCCACCCCAGTCCAGACTGAAGAAACTTTGGGCTACTGACCCTCTGGAGCAGAACAGCAAACCTGGTACAGAAGAACCTGTTTGTTTTTGTGACAGTACATGCTTGTAGCATCAAGCTAGAAACAGAAAGGGCCCATTTTTATTTTAAAGAAACGTTTGTTATATATGTGAAAACAGCTGATAGATTTAGAAAATATAATTTATATAAATATAATTTTGCAGTTTTCTCGAATGTAATACTAATTCATTTCATTTCAAATGATCATATCAGCTTAACAATTTGAGTGAAAAGTTGAATCTTTGAAAAATGTAAATGAATTTCAGAATATCTTAGTATTTAGTATGTCCCCCTTTTGCTTTAAAGACAGTATGCACTCGAACTGGCATGGACTCCACACGTTTGTGCAAAACCTGATGACCCATGTTATCCCAGCATGATTTGACAATGTTCCAAAGAGCTTCTTGTGATGTCACAGAATACTTTGTTTTCTCAGTCTTCAACTGAAACCATAAATGTTCAATGGGGTTGAGGTCAGGTGACTGTGGAGGAAAGTCCATGACTGTCAGGACTTCTTGGTCTTCAGTATTTTTTGCAAAGCTTTGAGGTGCATTTGGGGTCATTATCCTGCTGCAGTATGAATCCCTCTCCACAAAGATGCAAACCAGAGGGTAGAGCATGTCTCTGTATCCCTGTGTCAACTCCAGAGTAGGCAAAACACCCCCAGACTTGAATATTCCCATCACCATGTTTCACCGTTAGTTTGATACACTGCAGTATCATCCTCCTGTTTGTCTCCTTACATACACCCTTCTGTTACTTCCATAAATGCCAAACTTGGATTCATCAGTAAATATTTCTTACCCCATCCCCAAGCATTTGGTCTTGTTTCTTCTCCTGAGAATTGGATATTAGATATTTTCAATGTGGTCTCAGACTATTGGACCCCACTATATATACTTTGTGGCCATTGAAACCTAGTTGCCAGCCTTACATGATTAAAAAATAAATGATGCAAATATGCTGATATGTTTTTTAAAATGATCCTTAAGAAATTTAATAATTGTTGAGTTATTGTGATGGCATGGTGGTGTAAACTTGTTGGATCCTTGCATACAGTAGTATAATCAAACCAATTGGTTTTAGTTTATGTGATTGTATCTTTACAGCTGTGTGCGTTCGTCCCACAGGTGCTATGTCGTCTGGGCTGCGTCTGGAGGACTCTCCCTTCTATGACTTCCTGTCTCCTGGCCCATCTCCCCTGAGTCCTCCCGGCCAATCAATGGGCTCGGTGGGCGATGGCTGGCCGCCCCGTGCCAACTCCCCCCCGCCCCATGGAAACACTGTCACCTGGCCCCCAGGTACACCAGCGTTCACATATAAAAACACAAATAGAAGAAAGGTGTTTGCATTGAAAATTGCTAATTGCTGTGTGTGTGTGTATTTGTGTCTGTAGAGTTCCGGCCCGGGGAGCCTTGGAAAGGTTACCCCAACATTGACCCTGAGACTGACCCTTATGTGACCCCCGGCAGTGTCATCAACAACCTCTCCATCAACACCGTCCGCGACACAGACCACCTCAGGGACAGGAACAACGGTAGGTCACACACATGGCAGAACATGAACACAGACTAAGGTTGAGTTTTGTTCACTGGTTACATTTTGTTTCTGGTACTAAGTTGGTAAATTCCAATCTTTTATCTCCTTTTTTCTTTTCATTAGCAATTATCACCATGTAAAACTTTAAGGCAGTGAGCTTTTCCTTTTTAGTTTTAGCAGTTGAAAGGACAACTATTACTGGCTCGACTGTAGCTAACTCATTCATTTCATCAGTTGGTTGGTGATGCCAGGAAGCCACTGTTTGCTCGACTAAAGATCGTTTGTTAGAGAAAGAAACACCACTTTGTACAATTTTAGGGATGTCTTTTCCTGAGTGGTAACTTGTTTTCAATGAAATTGTAATATTAAAACAACTGCTATGCTGTTGAGATGTCATTATCAGGTTGTAACTGCAGGTGGATTACAGTCTTTCTGCCCATTACAGATCTCAGTTCAGTCTTAATGTTTTACGTCTTGTATATCAAGTTATATATAATTTTTGTTGCATAAAAATGTTGGAATACTAAAACTGAATATATCCAAGAGATTTGAAAGCATTCGAGTTTTAGGAGCAGTTTAGATGCTGGATTCAAATTTTTAAAACAACAACCTAAACACACTGACATGCACTAACCCTTCTCTTTATGTCGCTCAGGGCCATCCTCATCACTGAACACCACGATGCCTTCTAACAGTGCCTGGTCATCCATTCGTGCCTCCAGCCACAGCGGTTCCCTCACCAGTACAGCACAAAGCACTTCAGGTGTGCATTCCTTCTTGTAATTCAGCTCTTGCAATCTTTTCCAATTTCCTTCACCTCTCAGGCCGAATCATCTCAACGAACTTTAAAACGTTAATATGTCGAGTATATCCAGAGTGACAACAGTCAAATCAAATCACATTGATAGATGAGAGATAAATGATTAAATTAAAACCTACAGACCTCCTTTCCCTTGATGTAAAAGGTTTCACTTTGCTGTCCTCTGTCCTTGCAGCCAGACCCAGTGAGTCAAAGTGGTCTCCCAGCGGCGGTTCTGTGTCTAACTCCTCCCTGGCCCATGAGCTGTGGAAGGTCCCCCTGCCTCCCAAGGCGCTGTCTGTGGCGGCCCCCTCCAGACCGCCACCCGGCCTCACCAGCCTGAAGCCCAGCCCTGCCTCCTCCAGCTGGGACAGCTCTGCCCTGAGACTGGGGGGGTGGGGCTCCACTGAGTCCAGATACACACCTGGTGAGAAAGGAAGGAGACACATACATTATACAGCTACCTGTAGTACTGTTTATGTTCCAGTAACTGGGAACTGTATTTGTCATTATTCTGTCACACAAAGGAAAAATGACTGACTTTTTTTTTTTGGTGTATAAATGCAGGAAGTGCTCTAGATGTGAGACAGTTGCTGTATTTCATCCATGTTACATGGCTAGACACTTCTAACATGTACCTCTGACTTGTTATACCTTTTTATATTTGCACTTGTGCATTTTATCTAAATTCCACTGTGTGTGTTGGCAGGTTCCAGTTGGGGTGACAGCAGCAGCTCAGGGAGAACCCAATGGCTTGTTCTGAAAAATCTCACACCTCAGGTACTCCAACAAACACACACACACACAAATATATAAATGCATGTGGTATGTGTAGCACTCTTATTACAGGAGTTCATCACACCTTTAGATATTTCCCCTCTTTCCTCTGGTGAGTGAAGTGACACTACGTTACATTATGCTCCTGCTGAAAACAACAACAGTTCTTGTGGAGAAGCATGGAAAAGGTCTATAAATCCAAAGTAAAATGTAACATTTAATCTGTGTAGAAATTAGTATTTTAATGTTTTTATAATTTGTATTTCTAACTGAACAACTTTCAGTGTTTTCTCAGTGTTTGAGCCATGTTTTTCAGTTGTCTGTCTCATGCACAGATATGCTTCATTTTTAGTCAATACAGCTGTGTTTACAGGCTTCACTTGTGCTGTTTGTGCGTAACCATAACCGGAAGCATATTTTTGTGCTTCAAGTGTATTTTCTTCTATTTTATGTGCATGCAACAAATTGTTTATCCTCTGTCTCTGTGTGTTTGTGTCACAGATTGACGGCTCTACCCTGAGGACCCTGTGCATGCAGCACGGCCCTCTGATCACATTCCACCTCAACCTGCCGCATGGTAACGCTGTGGTATGCTACAGCTCCAAGGATGAGGCTGCCAAGGCCCAGAAGAGCCTGCACATGTAAGGACATCACACATACACTCTCAACCTTTCCCTTATAGTTCTGTATTAAAGCAACCATTCTGTATTTAAAGGTCATAATGGCACTTTTAACTAGCTTGTTCAGTAGTTCACTCAGTTCTGCTCCTGAAGCTGATGGCATCATTACTCACTGTTGTATTGTATCTCTGCAGGTGTGTTTTGGGGAACACTACTATTCTGGCTGAGTTTGCCAGCGAGGAGGAAATCAACCGTTTCTTTGCACAAGGGCAGTCATTGGCCACTTCCTCCTCTGGCTGGCAGGCCATTGGCTCCTCTCAGAGCAGAATGGATCAGCCCCACCCCTTTCCCAGCCGCGCTCCTGAACCTAACCAATGGAACAGCAGCGATCTCCATAGCTCCTCCCTCTGGGGCGGGCCCAACTATTCCAGTAGCCTGTGGGGGACACCCAGTGGCACCGAGGCGGGGAGGATCAGCAGCCCTTCTCCAATCAGCTCCTTCCTCCCGGTGGATCACCTGACAGGGGGTGGGGACACCATGTGAACCGCCTGCCAATCAAACAGGTTGGGGGAAGGGTCAGTAGAGAATTATCAATAATCAGCAGAAGAAAATATTGAAAAAAAAAAAAAAAAAGTAGTTATAAACGCAATGGCACTAGTTGGACTCTTTCTCACTTACAAGATATTCAACAAAACGGGGTCTCCCCTGTGGAAAACAAGTTACGTTTCTCTCTCTGCACATATGTCCACTTTGTTTTAGCCCAAAAACATATCAGTCGGAATACTTGAATCATGCAGGCCAATTCTATAATGTGAACGGATGGATATTTGCTTCCAGGTAGTGCTCTTTCAGACCGAAAAAAGCTTCAATCGAGCTCATTATTATATATATATTTTTTGTTTCATTCGTCATGTTTATTTGAATTCCAATTCTTTTTATTTTTAACGTTTTCTTTTTGTTTTCGTTTTTTTTTTTTTTTTTTTTTTGCATTTGTTTGCTGACAATGTTGGAGAATGAGCTTTTTTAACTTTGCACTGAATGTGGTTTTTTCTCAGTATATATAATCTGCAATATAGAGGGAGCAGCCAGTTTTTCCAGTGTAGCTGTTTACTCATTGAGGTCCTTACCGTATGTGTGTATGCGTGTGCACGCGCACGTGTGTGTGTGGAAGTACTTTGTGTGTGTGCGTGTGTGTGTGTGATTGCGTGTGTGAGAGTATGTGTGCGCTCCTCTCTGCCTTGGCACGCCTACCTTACTGCGTTGTCGTGGAGTTCAAGATCAACAGATAGTTAAAAGAAGAATAAAAGCTGACTTAGGAGGATTATCTGGTGATAGTAAAAGTGACATTAAAAAGTATTGCACCAATTTTGTTTTAAAACTAAAGAACGTTGAGCTCTGCAGTGCAAAGGACTGTAGCCGCAGCTGGGACTAGCAAGCCCCGCTCACCCTAATGTAGGGGGGCAGGGCCTATCTAGCAAGCCCTCCCACAAGCCCCCTAGTGGGCAGGGGGGGAACAGCACTTTCAGAATAGGCTTTCAATGTTTTGGAGGTGCCACACTGCAACCTCTTGTTTACAAGACTTAGGAGGCGGAACGTGTGTTCATTCTTCATTTTAAAGAGAAGATGGAATAAAACAGAAAATACACAAAAAAATAAAGATAAAACGAAAAAAAAACCTTTAAAAAATGTATAAAACGAATAGAAAAATGACAAAAAAATTTAAACTCTTATTGAGGATGAAGACGATGCTTTGTAACTCTGGGAATTCGGATCAGTGTTTTTGGCCATGGCGTTGGTTATTTGAACTATTCCTCTTTGTCTGCTAAATAACCAGCAATGGTTCTCAGGAAATCAAGCCAGTTTTCCCCCCCTTGTAGTTGAATAAAAAAAAAAACTACTACTCCTTGTAGGAAAGGAAAATCCAACTTCTAGCACTGAAAACTATGTATAGGTCTGTAAGTTTTTTTTTTTTTTCTCTGCCAAATAACTGCTTTAAGCTGGAGAAGCTCAACACACTGCTTTCAATATGCTGTCTTTTGAGGGAGGGGGGGTCCTTGAGTGTGTGGGGGTTGGAGGACGGGCTTTATAAATCCCAACGCTCCCTCTCTCCTCCTCCTCCTCCTCTCCTCCACTCCTCCGCTCCACTGATGTAAAAATCAAAAGTGGGGAGTGTTTATTGTGTGAGTGTGTGACTGTCAGTGGAAATGTTCTGTCTTGTCGGACTTATAAACCAAGAGAAAGGCGAATCTGTATCTATGCATACTGTAGCCTCTCACATGGCCTACAGAGAGGCGTTTTTTTTTTTTTTTTTTCTTTTTCTTTTTTTTCCCGTGTCTCACAAAAAATGTTTTAAATGTTTCATTAAGAACAACAAAATGCGAACTATGACTTGCTTTTTTTTTTCTTTTTTTTTTTTCTTTTTAATCGCTCTCATTGCCACAAATGGTGTTTTGAAAAAAAAAGGAAAGAAGAAAAACTTTACAAATCTTGTTTTGGTTGAAGATAATATTTTAACAGTGCAAAAGTCGTCCACATTTCATTGCCTTGATCCTAATTGTGTCCGAAGATGCAACAACAAGTCAAGTGGCTTCTACCTGTTTACAAATAGAATATGATTGTATTGTTGAACTGTTTTTTTTTTTTTTCTTTTTTCTTTTTTTTTCTTTTGGGAGGGGGAGGGGGGGGGGTACTCATCTGAAGTTCTTGACCTGATGAATCGTGTGTGTTTGTGTGTGTGTGTGTGTGTGTGTGATAGGATACTCTGTACCGGCAGATGTGAGTTCTACCGCTGGAGGGGAAGGGGTTTAAGGGAGGGAGGGCGGGGGGCTGCATGAGTGTGGGAGAACAGCGTGAATGTAAATCCACCAGTGGTGTTTGTCGACAAGATACACGTGTGAAATAATAGATTTTACCTATCTAGCAGTGATCGTGTAGTTACTATGATGCACAAATATTCGGGGAAAAACAAAAGCTTCAGAGAGTGCGTGAACGAGAAGTCAGCATTAGCGCGAAGCCATGGACCTTAATTTCTTTTCTTCATTGTGAAATTATTCTGTGTTAAGCCTGTTGTGTGTGCGTGTGTTTTCCCCCTCCGATATAGGTTTTTATTTCAGAAGTACTACAAACGTTGGCTTTAGTTGTGTTTTTAAGTTTAGTCGTGAATATTTAACAGCTTCAAAGCATATGTAGTGAGACAGAATCTTGAGTATTAGCCAGACTTGACAGTGGTGTGTGCCAGTATTGAACTGCTCTCTACCAAATAATTCAATCATACAAAAGATTAGTTTACTTAATTCCAGATTTTTTTTGCTTAAACTATATATATATCTCTTATTTGTGTTTTTTTTGGTCTTGTTTAACAAATGTTATCAAGTGGAACATCTGAACCATGTTTGTCATTTGTTTTTTGAGTAACTTAATTGACAAATTGAACTGAGGAGCCTTGGATTTTGCACTTGGGTGGATTAGAGGAAAAGGCAGAGCGAGTGGGGAGCAAAGCCGAGATGGAGGGTCAGACAGGCGGCGGCAGTGTAGTTTGGATTTTCAGGTCTGTCTGAGGGAGAAGGTGTGTCTGTGACAGTATTGTGACAGGGTAAAGTGTGTGTGTCTACATGTTCTCAACTGAAGTGGAAGGTGTGTGTGTGTGTGTGTGTGTGTGTGTGTGTGTTTGTGTGCGCTGTGACTAGAGAAGATGGTGCTTTTGTTGGTCCCAGTGAGGGAGCGAGAGAATAGGGAGGGTGTGAGTCGTCCTCTCCAGGTTTACCTCTCCCTGTTCACTGGGCCGGCCAGTCAGTCGGCGACCTCGCCACGCCGCCTGCACTGAGCCAGAATGTAGCTGAAAACGGTTTTTAAAAAAAAAAAGTTATACGTGAAGGCCGAAGCCTCGATCCGCCTTCTCCGGCACCTGATCAGCCTCAAAAAAAAAAACATGGAACCACCGCACAGAAAATCAAATACAGCAACCGACGCTCGTCGTTTTTTCATATTTGAATAAGTATTCAACTACTGTTTTGACCACACCTGGTTGTCATGATGATAGATTGGTGGCTGTTGCCGTGGAGATGCTCGCATCTTGAGCTTGACTGAAACGAGGCGAGGCTTCTCATTGGCCTGTAGTGACTCAGGCAAAGGGGAAGTGACTTGTGATCGGCTGGTTCTTCCTGGCTTTTCAGGGACACAGGGTTACACTTGCCTCTTTGCTGGCTTATCCAGGATCAGCTCTCCCTCTCCAACTCCTAAGCTTAACTACAGGAGAGGAAAACGCAAAACTGACAGGAGGCAAGTTAACTCTAAATAGTCTTTATTCCCTTTCCGCTCTTGATGAAATTATTTTACACTTCGTTCATTCTGATTTTAGCTATGCGTCTTTCCTAGCGCTGACGTGGGAGCAGTTTTGTCCCTCCTCAGTATCCTTATTTTAACCATTAGCGGGACAAAACTGAGCTCTGGTCAGCAGCTCAGGAGGCAGCATTGCTCTGCTGTTAGAGAAGGGACAAGCAACGTCTGTAAAACGCCTCTCATTAATGTTCATGTTACTGTTTAGGTTCCCAGCTTAAATCTCGCTCTGTTTCCGTCTCGTCCGATCTACTGTTAGTGTCAGAGTGTGTGTGTTTGTGTGTGTGTGGGAAGATGCAAAAACCCAGTCTCGTGCAGAAAAAGTGTATGTTCGAACACATTATCATGCCAAATTGAGGAGGGAGGGTGAGAGGGAAGGAAAGGGATCGATACTTTTTTTGGGAGGGGGGGGGGGGTGGGGGGGGGGAGGGGGGTTGTTGTCATGTATGTGTGTGTATGTGTATTTAAAAAGCTGGACAATGTTAAATGCTTGAAGAAAAATGTCATTTGCAAAAGGATGATGTGAGGAAAACCTTTTTCAGTAAGTGAAAACCACCACGAGCAATGTACAATCCCCAGGGCTGCCAAGCAGCTTCCCGACAGGGCCAGAAGAGGGGAGGAAGGAAGGAAAAGAGTGTAGGAGAGGAGGGAAGCTGGCTGGTGATACTCTACTACTTTTTAATATTTAAGAAAAATAATGTGACTCTTTGTTTTTCTCTTGACTTAACTATCCTGTGAGCAAATGCTATATTATATCATAACACACACCCAACGGCTCCTACTGTCGATCAAAAGCGCTAAGGCTATTTTTTTTGACTTTACACACATTAAAAAAACAAAAAAACAAAAAACAAAACAAACAAAAAAAAAAACAAAAACAAAAACTGTGAGAATCTGCTGTCTTTTTTGTCATTTTACATTTAGTATGAATACACACAAACCCTGAAAAGCTTTAGTCTAACCAGCACAAAGATGTGGGTGGGGCGGGTGGGTTACCGGGGTGGGTACAGCTTAGAGGGGGCGGGGTGGGTGTCGCTCAGAGAGACTATGCAGTGGAGTGTTGAACCCAGGCTTCCATGTCCACCTTGGGTTTTTTGCTTTCTTTTAAAAAAAAAAATCCCAAAAAAGTTTTTTTAAAAATACAGCTGAGATGGGATTCCCAATAATATTCCTCAAACATGTTGTGCCATCGTTGAATCGTACTGCTAGTACTACTACTACTAATAATAATAAAAACTGAAAAACCTTTATTACCTAGCAACCGTCGGGCCAGTTGTAGCAGGAGAGGAGGACAGGTTAAGATTTGCAAAGTCCATTTCTTTACTTTCACAGCTTGTCTCCTCGATAAGCCGAGAGGAGTGAGGCCGGTGAAACTGCAAATTTTACACAACTACAATGTTTTTTATAGAGATTCTATCAATCCACAGTGTGTAGTTGGATCACCTGTAAACCTATTATGCACATTGCTTTGGGAGACTGTTGAAACTATATATATAATATAAATATATATATATATGAGAATATAAACGTACAGTGTCTATAATCAACGAGAGGAAGTCTTCCTCTCTCACAAACAAAACAGGAAGTACCTTTTTATTTTCAAATGTCTTCCTCGGGTCATCAAAGGATTTTATCTTAAACTTCGGGGGAAACTGCACTTTTTGAAGGACAATCTTTATTTGTATGGGTATAACAATTGACAAAAACGAAGTCGCCTGATATTACAAGGTATAGAAAACCAACTCCAGTGTGCTCTAATAATGAATGTCTCCTCTGATGCTGTCTATTCGTTTGGTTTCATTTAATCTTTTTATTCTCCTTCCTTTGTTGCTTGGTTTGTTCTGTATTTTTTTCTCCTTATTTTTCTGGATTTTAGTGCTCTTAAGAGAATCTGTACTAAGGTGTAGAGTAGTAGGTAGTGGGTCTTCTGTTGGCTGTACTCGTATACTGATTACTGTTTGTAACCCTCTGGCTCCCGCAGCCGGCATACAAAGCTGTATAACTTGGGTACAACCCTCAATAAAAGACTAACAAGACTCAGCGGTGGCCTCCTGGACTCTTTTTGTCTCCCGACGTCTTTGAGAGAAGATGAAATGTGAAACAGTTCTGAACCATTTAAATTCTTTAATTTCTATGTAAAGTCAACCTAAGCTAATTGTCCTGTGCCATTTCCTCAGATTATATTATTCTGCCAGATAACTTCCCATTTATGGTCATTTTTTAGTAAAAAATATGACTTTAGATTATACAAATTGACTGTTACATATCAAGCTTACTGTGAATTTTTTGTCCACATTTAGTGCATCTCACTGTCTGTCTTTGTAGACTACATCTACACTGTAAGTAAACATATATAGTTCCTAATAGGAGTTTGAAATAGCTTGTGTATGGTCATATTGACAAGTTTCCAAAAATGTAAAACAAGTTTTACATTTAAAAAAATACTCCTGAGACATTTAAAGATTTCTTTAAAAACACTGTAGAACATAACAAATGATCTGTGCGATAAATACTAATGTTTAATGCCGAATCCCTTTTATGGAACCAAAATGTTCTCATTTTCAAATGCTTATCCTGATCTTAAACTGTTTTTGACAGTATGAATCTATATAAAAGTCCCTTCTATAGTGAAAATACTGCATAACCTGTAGACTAGTCCACCAGGCCAGTGGAAACTGGAATTTTGGAATAAAAATGTTTGATCTCAGTGGATTGGCAATAAATTATGAAATTTCTCTTATTCATTCAGTGTCTGTGCTGAGTTTTGCTACAGATCAACTGGCTGATTTAGCAGACTTCTCTGTTGTGGGTTCAGAAGATTCTGTGACCCTCAAGCTGTTAAACTCAAACATATGGCCATCATTCCAAAAGCTTATTTATAAAGCTGGCATTTTGAAATTGATTTTATCCAATGACATAAATCACATGTTAATGCTCTTCATGCCATGATCTAAATATCACAACAATCACACTGAACCATACAGCATGTGTCTTTATTGATTTATTCATTTGAAATTATACATCGGAATCACAGGGTGGAGCTGGAAGAAAAAAAAAATCCAAACTGATGTAACCATATTTAATGTTTTGTTTTGTTTCATCTCCAAGCTCCTGAAGCACATGTTCATTTAAATACAGTGAAACACGAGACACGGCAGCTGACAACGATGATGCCGTAACGGACAGAAGAGCTGACGGAGGAAGTGGAAAATATTTCAGCGCCCATCTGCCTGTGGGAACAAACTTCTCTGGAAGAAAAGGGGAAAAAAATGCATTTTAAAAAAAAACTTCTTACAACCGAATTTGTATCAACTTGACTTGATTGGATTTCATATTGATGGATGATTCCACAGAAACAAACGATGTACCATCAGAGGGACAGACAACAGGAAGAGTGAGGGAGACTTGCCTTTTAAGTGAGCTATAGAACAGATTATTCATAAACATCCTTCTTGTCTGCGATGTACTGTACAATCCCCTCAGGAGTCATCAACTTCTCTGCTTCTGCGTCTGGGATCTCAAAGCCTGCAGAGGAAACACACAATAAATATCCTGTAAACACACTACAGAGACGTCTGCTAACAGTCAGCTGGACACCGACATGTACGCACGATCTGCACCTGCAAGGAAAATAAATTGAGAAAATTATGCAGATACAAGGCAAATTAGCTACTTTCATGCCACCTTAAATCTGATTAAACATCCTCATATTGACAAAAAATGTCAATTTTTGTCATAATAACTATTAATTTAGCAATTAGCGATGGCAAAAATAAGGCAAAACTGCACTAAATTGGTGAAATCAATGATTCTAAAGGCAGACTGACAGCTCTCTCACCACTATAGAAACTCCAATAAAAGGTTCGTTCAGTCAAATGTGGACCAGCAGAAATAACATGCAACAAAATAAACATGTCAGTTTTGTGCCAAGAATCTGTATATTTTTATATGAGAGTCTCTGTTGTTTCTAATGGACATTATTGCTGTAAATTACACTAATTTTACCATGTGAGCCATTATAGTATTGCTCCCCTTCTTAATTCGCACAACCTTCAACTCACTATTATATGATTCCTGACACCAGCTGAATACCAGCTTTCATTTTAGGATTTACACTGCTATATTTTACGAGTTTGTCTTGAAAATGTTACTTGAAATCAAAGTATTGTAATCAACACACATTAGCCCACAAGAAGAAAACATAACATCTTCTATATAAAGTCAGATACTCCTGTGTTACTTAGCAACACACTGTGCTGTATCCCCAAACCTGAGCAGTGTAGGAGTCACTTCAATCCAACAGTGAAGTTTCTCCCTTGCTGACCTGATGCCTAAACCCTCAAGACAGGTTGTCATGCCGACAAACACTCACCAAACTCATCCTCCATGGCCATAATGATCTCCACCTGGTCCAAGCTGTCCAGACCCAGGTCTTTCATAAAGTGGGAGGATGTCTGCAGCTGTGGAGCAGAAATTAATAATGACATCAGATATGTCATTTTTCATAATCATTGTCTTACTGCGACACATACTTTGGTTCCCTCACAGACTTTGATAAGTATTAAAAGATGATACTGCCTAGTAAGGATGTTACCAGTGAGGCTGCAATGATGTTATATAGCCAACATCTTTGGCCATGTTCACCTGATCTTAATATGAAACATGGATAATAGAAACAAATACCAAAGGATTTCCATTTAAGTATTATAACTACTCATTAACAAGCTTTTACTGAACATTAGCCTCTCATATACACCAGAGAAGAATTCAATGAGTTTCAGTGTTTTCTGTCTTATGTAGATGTCACATGAAATGATCAGACAGCTTCACTTGAAGGTCCAGGAGATGCAGTATCTGTATATTAACATGGTCTCTGACAAATCACATGCTAAACACAATCTGTAACAGAATATCATAGGCAAAAGAACTGTTCCGGAAAAATTCAGACTATAATTAAACAGGAAATCATTCAAATTCCAAACATTCAGTGTTATTTAGTGTTCGAGCTGAATGTAAGCAGAGGGCCTGAGGGGGACTCTGGCTTGTTGGCGTTTGCTCTCACCTTCTCGGGGTTAATCTTGTCGTAGAGCTTAAGGACATACATGACACGGTCTTTTATGGTCTCTAGGGTGAGGGGGGGCAGGTCTCCATACTGTCGGCACAACACAGTCACCGAGGAGACCTGGGAAGGACAAAGAAAGAGGAGGAGGGATGATGAGGAGGACAGAGGTCATAGAGAAGACATATCAGCCAATGAATGAGCTTGAAGCTGTTCATGCTCAATTCCCATCTGTAGGTCAGACTGTTACAAGCACAAACTGTTAACACGCTGCATCTCACAGGTGCAGTTTAATAGTTAGTGATGCAGAAGAGAGTCAGTGGATGAACAAGTAATCAATATAGCAACATATTGCAAAATGTTATCCTGCATACACTGCAACACATTTGCAACCACTATTGTTTATATTACACGTACAGGTGATTGAGTTTGGATATTAATTTGCTTGTTTGTTTTGTTATTTAGTCTTATTTACTCATGTATCAATCTCAACCAGGGTAGGCTAATGTACAATAGCTCTATCTTTACTGGGTTACACAGATAAACAACAGGAAGGCTCCAGCTCCTTATAGTCCTTACCCTTCCACACAAAGCTGAAGATATTTCTCCAGATAACATTACTAGCTCCTAGTGCGATACAGAGCCAACGTCTACATGTTGTCTTTTAAGGACTTATTGGTTTGGCTCCTCACTGACTTCAGATCAGTCAGACCTCTCAGGTCATCTGGTGAAGATTGTGTAACTCTAACGAGAATAAGATCTTGTGAGGATGATTTTTGTTTCTTTAGTCCTGTTCTATAAAAAAAAAAAATCCTCAGACTTATTAGTTGTAGTGTGTGTCTGTGAGGTGGATGTGCAGTTCATCACACTCTTTGCTTTCTGTTTTCTCTATTATTATGATTTTAATTTCTAAGTATTTAATCGTTTTTTTTCTCTACACGTTGCTTGTTATATGCATTTTAATGAATAATAACATATATAACTTGTACTGCACTTTTCATTCACAGTGAATCTCAAAGTGCTACGGCGTTAAAAATAAACAAAAGAAACAACAAAAGTTATGTTTAAAAATCCTTCTTGAATGTAAAGCACGTTGAGCTTACTTGTAATGAACAGAACTACATACAATTATCTTGCCTTCCTTCTAAATATCTTGACTGACTTTAAGTTATGCAGGACTTTTCATTGACTACCCGCCTGTATGTTGACATCCTCCTTACTGCTAGCAGCATCACATTACTGCATCATGCTAGCCACCGCGCAAGAAACAGTAATTAAACTTAAGGCAGCCCCAAACACAACACTGAAACACTCCTGCGCAGCAACATTATTTAACGATACTTTGCATCATGCTGAACAGGCAAAGCATGGTAAGCTTTCCTTAGCTGAAATCGTCTCTGTGGTGTTGGTGAAAAGGCGCTTAGGTTAAATCGAAATGTCTGTTTGTTGCAGGTGAAAGAGCAGCAGCACTAATGTGTCAACAAGCTCAATAACTTTGCCAGTCAGCTAATAAGCCAAACACGGCGGTTGTGTAATTATAACTATAGTATTTTCATCATTTAAGGCAAGATTTAACACCAATATCTTTTGACTCCTGGTTGAATAACTTGCTTGCATGACACCATAAACTCCAGCAGGCCGTGTTAGCCGGACCGTTTTGAAAGACGTCGGTAGGTCACCGCTAGGCCCCACGAGACTCACCCGGCTCTGCTCGAGCCACCGCGTCCTCCGGCTGTCTGCGGCGAAGGAGAGAGGTCGGTGGATGGCTACTGCCGGGCCGGCAGCGGCTCTGACTGCCAGGTTACCGGAGAGAAGCCTCAGCGAGGGCCGGGCGAGCGAGCGGACACACTGCTGCAGGACACGGGCCGCCATGACGGAGAGAGAAGTGACGTGAGGAAGCTCCCAGCGTGCGACGCGAAGAAGAAGCTGGCTCAAGGGCTCCGCGGTACGCATGCGCACAAAAAGGCTGCGTCTTTATTTCCCAGCTTGTTTTTTTGTTGTGCTTATCCCCGGTGGTATTTATTGTTTAGATAAACCAAAAATATACTACTGTAAACTTATACCTTTATGATAAAAAATGATAATAATAATAAATGTACCGAAGAGCTAGGATTTATTTCAGGAAAGACCAATCTATCACAGAGTCATATTAAGGATTAGTTGTTTAATAATTATCTCGCTACATGACGTCAGGGTGCAGGATAACTAGACTGTTTATCTACATTATAACTCATATACGACACATTTCAAATATAACAAATACCAACGGAGTCTTTCCTTTGTTTGGCTCAGGCTTAAAGACATCTATCGATGATTTTACACTCCACTCATATTGTCTGAAAATCCATTCATCAGAGTCGGCAGAAGAAGAAGAGGCCGAGCAAAAACAGACAGATGCGTTAGCTTTCATTATTGAACAAACATCACTGGCTTCAATATTTTACCGAATTCACAGCCATGGAGTTGTCTGAAATACTGTACAACAAAGCGGAGTACATTGAGACGGTAATGTGTATGATTTTAAGCCGTTGTTAGCGAGTTGCTTGCTATTTGGCTAGCTGGTAGCTCAGGGCGTAGGGCGTTGGATAGATAACTCAAATCATTGTTCGTGCTCAGTTTAGAATAAAAACAGAAACAAGCTTTTATCTAAAATTAATGCGTTGTGTCGTTTCATTTCAGGCTTCTGGCAACAAAGTGAGCAGACAGTCAGTGCTGTGTGGGAGTCAAAACATCGTCCTCAATGGCAAAGTAAGGGAAACATACGCCAGGAGACTTTCACAGTTTTCTGTTGGAGCAGTAATGTTGTTCTCTCTTTTAGGTATGTGATATATTTTTATTTTCTCTCTGTCTCCTGTCTCTCTCTCTGTGTATGTGTATATGTGTGCGCTGTCTCTCCCTCTAGACTATTGTCATGAATGACTGCATCATCAGAGGGGACCTGGCTAATGTCAGGGTGGGGAGACACTGTGTTGTCAAGAGTCGGAGCGTCATACGACCACCTTTCAAAAAGTTCAGCAAAGGGTAAAGCATCATTTTCTCATGGCAAATATTTGGACTAGTGTCGGCCGAGTTGACAACACCAAATACTTTAATATATATTTTTTAAATTTAAAATATGGATAACGTGGTAATAATTTGGGTACGACTGGTGGTGTTTTCATACAGTGGGTGATATAGTCACTGAGAATGTAAAAATAATCTGGATACAAATGGAAAAGCAGGCAGGGGTATTCTCTATTTAATGCAGAACAGTCAAATATACAGAATTTAAAAGTGGATTTCCAAATTATGTTACAGTATTTCATCTTAATGCCAATACAATATAAATGCAGCGCTCAATTGTAGAGCTGCAACAGTTACTTTCTTTATCAATTCATTTGCCAGTTATTTTCTTAATTAGTCACATAGTGATAGATTCAAATGTTTTGTTTTGTTCTGTTGACAGTCTAAACCCCAAAGATGTTCAGTTTACTACACAGACTGTATATAAGACAAAGAAAACCAGGAAATCCTCACATCTGTTTAGCATTTTTGCTTGAAAAATGACTGAAACAATGGGTTAATTTTCTGTGGAGCTGCAATGATTAGCCAATAGATTAGTCTATCAACAGAAAATTAATCAGCAACTATTTTGATCATCAATTAATAATTTTGAGTATTTTTTAAAAAAGATAATATGCAAAAAGTCTCTGGTTCCAGCTTTTAAATGTGAATATTTTCTGGTTTCTTTAGACCTTTGTGATAGTAAACTGAATATCTTTGGGTTACGGACTGTTGATTAGGACAAAGCAAGACATTTGAGGGTGCATCTTGGGCTTTGTGAAACAGTGGTCAACATTTTTCACCATTTTCTGACATTTTATAGACCAAACAAGTAATTGACTAATGGTGAAAATAATTGACAGATTAATCAATAATGAAAATAATCATTAGTTGCAGCCCTAATTTTCTGTCAGTCAGCATATCGATTATTTCAATGTATTGTTTCATCTTGGATCGTAAGGTGATGATACATAACAGAGAGCTGTGCAGCATCAGGAAATAACAGGCAGAATTGCAAGTTTCTGTGAACTTCGTGCCTGTTAAACAAACACCTGAACTTCATCTCTTTCTCCACCATCTCTCCCTCTAGAGTGGCGTTCTTCCCGCTGCACATCGGAGACCACGTCTTCATCGAGGAGGACTGCGTGGTCAACGCTGCACAGATTGGTTCCTACGTCCACATTGGCAAGAACTGTGTCATAGTGAGTAGGATGAAACCACACACAAACACACACAACCAAACCGCTTGACAAAAAAAAGGAAAACGTACTGAGAGAGAGACAAAGCTCTGCCTGGGACATAAACAGAAGCAGTGTCTTGCCTGTGGTGAAACAGTCACATGATAGTCATGTTGAGACCAACTGAACACCGCAGGAGCAAAATGCTGGCAGGCTCCTTTATTCAGCTGAACAGACCCAGACATGAGTTGGACTATGAAATGAAACACATTGAATTAAACAGTTTATTGCTGTGGTGGTTGAATAGTTAACCCACAGCAGGAGCAGATTATATTTAATTATCACTGCTTCACCTTGATTCTTCATTGGGCACAAAATCAGGAGGCTGTATGAGGAAAAAGCTGAGTTTAATATGGTTAAATAGGCACAAAAGTTTACAGAAATGCCACTTTGGTTATGGTAGGGCCCAACACCTAATTGCACAATCATGTCTTTGTTTTAAATAATTTGTTTGGCATTTTGCTTTATTTAACAGATTATAGTAGAAAGAGACAGGAAATGTGGGAGAGAGCAAGGAGAGAATTGAAGCTTGGACATTTCAATAATATGGTCTACATCTTAGACACAGATATGTCTTAATTTTGGTTCCCAGGAGACAACACATTGATATTTGATTGTTATTTTTAACATTTAAATTGTTTAGCCAATAAATTATTTAAAAACAGGCTAGTGGCTATTGGATGTTGCCAGAGCTCAGTCATACCTGAAAGGACAGGTGACTGACTGCTCCAGACTTGAAAATAAACAACACATAATGTACCAATTAAAAAAGCAGGAGCCATTTACAGTGGCAGATATGCAGCATAGACTTTATTTTATTAGCTGACAATTTTGCAACACTGTGCCTTTTAACAATAGAAAACACCATCATATAAATATCTTCTGGAGCAACTGTACAGGATTGTGACGCTCGTTAACTGTGATCTCAGATACAGATGTGATGCAATAGATGCAATCCCACAATCAAAATTCAGAATTGTTTATAGAGATGATAAAATTGTAACCAGGTCCGTGGTGTAAACACAAGACTTGCCCAGCCGCTGTCTACCACTGCATATTGGACAGTATGAATAAAGCATTTGACACAGGAACAAATGTTGAACTTGTTTTCTTTGCAGGGTCGCCGCTGTGTGCTGAAGGACTGCTGCAAGATTTTAGACAACACCGTGCTTCCTCCCGAGACAGTGGTGCCTCCTTTTACCGTCTTCTCCGGATGCCCAGGTCAGCCACACAAACACAAACACACCTGTCAAACGTTTGTTACTTTCAACTCACTGTTTACTTCAATCACTGTGTGTCTCTCTCTCAGGTCTATTTTCAGGAGAGCTCCCGGAGTGCACGCAGGACCTGATGATTGACGTGACCAAGAGCTACTACCAGAAGTTTCTGCCCCTTAGCCAGATCTGAGTTCCGCCTCTAAACCTTCAGCGGAGCCCACCCACTTTCCACCTTCTGGGTCGGGGTCACTCATTGGACTGAAATGGACTCTGAGAGCTCACCTTCTATCCTTCAACTCCCAGAGGCCCTGAGTTTCTCTCTGCCAAAGGAAAAAACATTTTGGTCCTGTTATATGATTTAGTTGTTTCAGTATGTGGAAAGCACATAATGAATAAAATGTAATACAGCTGTGCAGGGCAGTGTTGCAAGTTTGTAGCTCCAAACTGCAGTGAGAGGTAACTGTTTGAAAATTCACAAATCCTAGAAGGTGTTGCTTCTAAACAGTAGAAGGCTCATGTTTACCATCCACAGCCAGTCTTAGATGCCCTCTAAGGACATACAGATAAAAAAACCCTTAATCTCCACTTTTTTTCTCTTATGAATGCTTTGATTTTCTAATGAGGTATGTTTTGTGTAGTCTGACACTTTTTCCTGGTCGGTGTGCTGTGGAGAAACTCAAGGACCTCTGTACGGTTGCTGAAGGAGAGAGAAGTCAGTTTGGAGGAAGTTGCTGCTTTGGCAGCAGCTGCAGGTGAAGATGAGGATGTGGAGGAGCTTTGACAGGAAAGAAGGTGAAGGGTGGAGGTGTTTTGGAGAATGTGGGAGCACGGCTTGTAGTATAAGACACCCTTGGACCAAAACAGTTGCAACAACAGTTGTTTTTGGGGATGTTGGCAGGGCAGTGTGCTCACTGAAGTATTGTTGTTTAATTCTCATTGTTGATTGTGTGTTTGTTTGCTTTCTTCTTTACAGATTCACAGAAGCAGGAAACACTTATTTAATACTGTTGCATTATGTTTCAAACAATCAAAACAACTGCATTGTTAATTTGGATATGTTGTTGTGTGCAGGATATCCCTCCGTCATTATCTGTGAGCATACAATAGCCAGAGCAAACATTTTAAATGCAGCAAATAAATATAAATGCTTGAAAATCTGCCTGGTATGATATATGCGCTACAAAGTAAATCTGTGTCTCAAAGCTATTAACTGCAGAGCATTTACCTTGATTTTATATTTATCGTTCCACAGATCAAGACTTAGCTTTCCATTTCTTTGGGAAGTTTCTTAATTTAAGTTGGTAGAAATGCACAGAGTGAGACAGTACTGGACAGAATCAGGACAGTAGTTTTCATCAGAATGACATTTAAAATGCTTCACTACAGTATGAACAGAATAAGTAACCATTGTGACACCCAACATGTAGAAAAAGTTAAGTGTTTCTGAAGTGTTCCTGTAGCACCACCCGGTGGTCAGTAGCAGGGCTGCTTGCTAAAAGACAAATGCAGACTCATCTATTCATATTATTACCATATCAGTGTCAGTGTGAGATTTTCTTGCTTCCGTGGTCTCTTGTTAAATACGTACATTTGTAGACATCCTTTGACAAAACAATCAAATATACTGGAATGGGGAAATGATAATTTATCCATTTACTGCTTCTGGTATGCTAGTCACCAGCATACGTTCAGATTCATTCATCAGATCCGTTATTTAAAGGGGAGTTTGGAGTAGTTTGTTTTGTTGTTCATTAACTGTCAACTGATCTCTAGCAAATGAATGAATGAATGAACTTTATTTATATAGCACCTTTCATGCACAGAATGCAGCTCAAAGTGCTTTACAATTCAGCAGCAAAAACAAAAAAAAAAACACAAGTTCAAAACCATACACATACACAAGGCGGAAGGGAGAAAATAAGAACAATGAGTGTTACTATTTATAAAATAGCATTTACACAGTTTCTTTGGAAAGAAAGAGAAAACAGTGCAAATGTGACTTGTCCCACTTTTCAAGTTCGAGAGCTGCGAGTTAACAGATTCTTCTAAAACATGTTTAGCCGTGAAGTGAATCCAGATTCTCAAGTCACCGAATAAAACAAAACTCTTGACATTTTCCATTTTTAATGAAACATAGTCCATCCAATTGCAACTCAATGGTTTTATTTCTTTTACAATGTGAACCACATATATCATACCAACAATTAAATGTTAAGTATATAGATTAGCCATTTATTACTTTTTAAACAAATAAGTATCAAGAAACAGCTGATAATAGTGTTGGCTCCAGAGACACGTGGCATGAGTCAGCCTTTTGAAACATGTGGATGAAGGCCGGTGACTGGCTCGGGGGGAAGAAAAGAAAAACACAAAGTGACCCTCTAGTATAACCAGGCAAGTCAGCGGGGGTCAATGCTGCAGCTCGCAACAGTGGGACTGGATAGACAGCACATAGAAAACTCTTCAGCCTTTAGGAAAACTCCTTGTTAGAATTTTTAGTTTATTTTTCCTGTCAGCAGACACTTCACGTAATCTTCCCTTTAACATGTTGTCATGCAACAGAAACTCAGGGAGGTTACGACTACTCATTTGTAGCTAAATGCGCCATTTGGTTTCAGTCAAGAGTGCTACCAATGCCGATGTGGAGTGTTAACACACAAAACGGTGAGTTAAGTGTCTGGAGGAAGAAAAATAAAAAAATATTCAAAATGCATTCCTGTGATTTAATGAGGAGTGTGTGAGCCTTCAAGATTCACTCCATCTCCGATCCTCTGTCAGTCCCCCGCACCGTATTCTCATGAACACTCTGCAAGGTTGAGTCCCAGAGGCTAAATGTGACTTTTAGGGCCTAAGTTCCTATTCTAGAAAAATGGATCCTTCCTATGATACATTATTCAGACCTGTGATAGCTGAGGCTACCCAGAATTCACAAGACATTGTTCACTTTTCTTTTTTTTTTTTTTTGGCGAAATGTACATTTTTAAACCCAAAAGGCCTCACCAATGATTACTTGTGCACCCTCTTTCGCAGTCAGAGGCTCTCTGTAGGCAAATCAAATCTCAATTTTCCTAATATGAAGTTTTACTTTTTTTTTTTAATCAGTCTAATTCAGTGGTTTCACTTGTATGCAAGAACAAACTCCTAAATGCAAAACTCTTCATTTTGACATGGTTCATTTCTTTCACTGACAAGCCAGCAATCGTGTATGAATATAAAAAGCCAACCTATATGCAAAAATGAAATCTGTGACCAAAATGTAACAGAAGTTAAAAACTGGCATGCTTTAAACAACTAAAGAAAAACCCAACGTTCCAGGTCATAAAAAGGTGAGAGGGAGTGAACAAGTCAACAAAAAATGAAGGAAAAGAGAAGGAAACATTGACATCTCCACAAGTCAGCTACTGAGGGCAATACAGAAAGTAAGCTGAGGGTTATACGCCTCACTGACAATTTACTTTACCACCACTACGGCAGGCCATCACTGGAAATATTTAGATTGCATTTACCAATTAGACAACTAAAGATCTTTATATCACTTACACTTTGTTAGCTTCCTATGCTAAACAAAAGCATATTCCATTGAACGAATGAGTTTGTTGTGCCCACAAACATGACCTTAGATTTAACTCAACCTTTTGTTAATACCCTAAAATAAGCCAAACATCAGTACAATACCAGTTCACATTACTTTACAATCGCTAAATATACCCAAATTTCTGACTCATGTGATATCAGTGTCTCCTACTCTACTCCCTTACAGAAGGATGGAAGGCAGCAACCATTTCAAGAATGAAACAAGCCTCAAGTTGCATCATCCTGTACCAAGTAAAATCAAACCCATCCACATCTCCTTTTTTAATGCACACACCCCTTTGAGAAAAAGCAGACCGTGTCCCAAGACCCAATCCGACACTCTCCAGCCAAATTATCCCCTGTGACTTGTATGCGCTGGCTGGCATGTTCGGTGGGTCTGTTGAGAAACTCTTGAGAGCATTTCTGTGATTTATGCTTTTTCCAAACAGCACCAATTATCTTCCAATAAGTTAAATCATTACCATTTGTCATACAGGGAAGGATATTCTGAACACAGCTGGATGAATACAAATAAAGCCCATGCGCGCAAACACCCCTTACTGTGATCGAACACTTTTGAAGGGTTGTTGGAACTAGGTAGGGGGGGTGCGCACAAGAGCTCCATTTCTAGTCATACCAAGTGTTTACTTTTTCTAAGCACCAACCAGTATGTGATTTGTGATCGTGCCAAAAGCAGGCCTGTTTAGGGCTGGACAAGGCTACAACTGGGATACAATGGAAGAGCCGATTTGTTTGCATGAGTTAGAGGTGAAAGCTAAGTGCAAAAATCCTTATTGCAACTCATCAGAATAATCACACGATCACATAAAACAGCAGCTGCTTTAGTAATAAGACTAGGGCAAGGGGGAGAGGGCGTCGCAGTCAGCAAACGGGCTGTCTGAGAAGCTGTATACACAAATGAAAAAAAAACATTTCCTTTCCATTATCCTCAACAAATACAAACAACAACAAAAAAAAAAAAAAAGGTGGAGAAAGAACACAAAATTAATTTGGCTATCACTGCTGCAAACAGTGGCGACAAACCTAGAATTTTAACACTGGTGGTTGAAGAACTAAAAACAAAAACCGGGCAACAGGCTGAACTAAATAAAGTCACTGTTGAAGCAGAGTAGTTAGCAGAGAATAAGGTCTAAATGTCCAACATCAATAGCCTGCTATTGGTAGTTACATGCCGTCAATCTAGTAGCCAGAGTAATGTGACTGGTTACAAGCGACAGATGAGGCAGGATGATGCCACAGATGTACTCCTACTGGGCGATTTAGCTCCACCACTGACAGGCAACGCCAACTGAGAGCTGCAATGATGAAGTAACAGAAAGAACAGGTGGGTTGTTTGATGCAGAGGTGAGTCTCTGACAGGAGCTGGGTCCAACATTTTGGCGAGCAACTCCATTCACTGAGTGAGACGATTTGATCATGGCCCTCACTTCCTTATTAAGGTGGTGGGTGAGGATGAGTGAGTTTAAGGGAGGGAAGAAGGGCACAAATGTGTCAAGGATCAAGTGGCTTTTACTTTTAAAGCAGCACAGTGCATTTTCACCCCTTTGAGAACTGTCTGCATCCCACAATGAGTTGGTGACTTCCTTCGTTGTCTCCTTTCCAGCGACAGCGACGTCTGAGGGGGTGTGTGGGTGTCGTCCAGACCTCCCGTTTGACCGAACACACACCTGCACGCAGTGTTTTGATTGCAGATCAGTGATTTGAAGTACTAGTGAGGGGAAAGGAGACAAGGAATAGATTCATCCAACATTTGAATAGACTGAACTGAGAGCCTCCAGTCCCCGTTTTCATTTTTAGCCCAGATTCTTTTGCACGGCCAGGGATCCGAACGTCAGTCTGTCCATCTGCACATCTGTCCACATAAGCCCATCCATCCCCCTCTCCTAGCCTTGGCTTTGAAGGCTTTCCCCCCCCAACCCCCTCACACACATAAGCAGGCAGCAGATCAGATCATCCTGTTGCGTTTGTGAGTAGGGGAGTCTGTGATGACATCACTACACTGGGTGGAGTTTCGTTTCCTGGTTCCTCCCCCTCCAGCAGAGGCGGAGCCTGTAGAGTCCAGATGCAGTGCCATCTCCTCTGAGATGAAAGTGTTCAGGTCGACGTCTTGGAGCCCATTACGTCTGCTGCGGCACACCGGCCCTGAGCCGGAA
This sequence comes from Thunnus maccoyii, assembly GCF_910596095.1. Taxonomy (NCBI): domain Eukaryota; kingdom Metazoa; phylum Chordata; class Actinopteri; order Scombriformes; family Scombridae; genus Thunnus; species Thunnus maccoyii. The sequence goes on along the minus strand of NC_056550.1, from coordinate 9,720,856 downwards.
GATCCACCACCACCAGTACCACCTCCATTACTGCTGCTGCCGCTCACATGTGTGGGGGACCCTGGTGCACCGGAGCGCACACTGATACTCGCCATGGCTCCACTCAGACCTGGGCAAAGAGGAGGAGACAGGATAGAGAAGAGAGAGCAGCAACAGAAAATGGAGAAATTAGACAAATAAGCAAGCTACTTCATACAAATCTTGATAACCTGTCCTGTAAAAAAAAACTGTACATACAGTATCAGTTTCAACCTCACTTTTCTCAGAGTCAAGCTGCCCATTCTGCTTTTGAAAAATTTGCGTGAGTCATCTTGTCAAATATTTTGCATGACAGCTACGTGCAGTTTCATTCAGCATTTTAAGGATTGATGTACGCACAACCAAGTACTTGACAGGACTTCACATCATTAGTCAAAGTCGCTTGCTTGGGCTGTTATTTAATTCCCTGTCCCCGTCTCCTGTTTGGATTTCAGAGGAGAACGGGAGTCACAAGGTTGAGGCTACTTGAGAATGACATTGTTAGGATGCTTGCCACAAAACAACATTTGAAGCAGCCATCTCTCTCACTCTCACACACATGGGTTGTGTCAAAGTTTAAACTGAACCCAAAAAACTTTGGGCCCATAGTAACGAATAAAAACAGTTGCAGTAAGATTTCCGTGACCGTACGAGGCAGGAAAAGGTGTAACATCATACGAATGTAAGGGGTCATGAACGCTGTCTAACTGGCCAAGTACAGCATGTGCTGTATTCCTGTTGTGTGGCTTTCTCATTTTTAATCCAACAAATCCACACTGGTCTTCACCACAGTGGTAATGGTCTAGAGATCTGTTAAGACACATGGATGTTCTAATCCCTGTTTGGGGATGTTGCCAAAAAAAATTGTGAATCTGATTGTGAGGCTGCAATAGAGAAATGTTTTTTTTTTTACCATCAAAATCTAAATGACTGTATCAGTCCCAACACACACAAACATTGGAGGTGAAACGCAAAAGGTATCTGATGACTGAGAAAGGAGACGCACTGAAACCTTCTGACTGAACTTGAATTTCTGTAACCTAAACCACCAAATGCCTAACATCATCCACTCTGCCCTCAGCAACACCCTAAAATGACCCCTTCCAAATGTGAGACACTGAATATTCATTTGCACTGACAGAACACCAGAAATACCAACATAATGTAAGATAATTACAAATAAAAACAGTTTCATCTACGCATTTAAAAACCATAACCATTAAAGTGAGACATTCTCACACTCACACATACACATACACACACACACAGGGCTTACAAAGTGAGGCCCTCTTTCACTATTGGCCAATACTTACATACCCGTGCATAACATTCCCTTATCTCTGAGCCACATGTGGCAGTGTGCGATCACTGAAGGACAAGTGTTTTCTCTCACACTCTCTCGCACACACACACACACAGAGTAGTTCATTGCTTAGGCACTATGTGTGTAACCGCAAATCCCATAAAAAGACTACAAGACAACTATTCCACTTCAGGTGACAACCTGGATATTAGTAAAGGATCCAGTTTACTTTTCAACATATTTTCCCCTCATATGAACAATCACAATCAATCTAGAGTAAATTGCTAAATCTTATATCTATTAAATGCGTGGAATCATTGGGTTTTACAAAGAAGAGCATGCACGTACAAAAACAGATATATAACATCAGTGGTAAAGTACAGAAAGACGAGCAGTACCACTGATTTTCTATCCAATGATGTACCTGTCTCCTGAGTTGTAAATAAAGTTTGTGATGATGGCTAGAATGACCACTGCTGTGTAAGCTTACCATGCAGTGCTATGGCCTCCCTGAATGGCTGGAGGTCTGCTTCCACAGATGAGCCAGTCTCAGCTGGTGAATTAGCCCGACTGGGGGCCACCATAGTCAGCCTGGTGTTGGCCCTGCTACTCCTGTGAGGTGGTGTTTTCCCACATAGAAAGCTGATAAGATCCTCCCTACGAATGGTTCTCCGGCGCTTTTTCACCCAGGCCAACATATCCTGCAATACAATATTAGAGTCATTCATCCATGATTTGGCCAAAGTTTCATTTTTGTTAACATTCCAAGTTCTACAATGATGAATTCTTTTGCCCTTCAGTACACCGGTTCTGTAAACTTAGTGCAGTTTATAAGCATCTTGGAACTAAGTATAACAAGGAAGTATAATACCACTTTATCTAGATAAAAGAGAATTGTGGTCCCTAATTAAGCCAAAAGGGGAACAAACCAACCTTATTACGGCGTTGGTGGCCTATCTGGATGCCCCGATCGAAGCTTCTCTGATGAGCCTCCACACTCTCTGCGATGGTTGAAGACAGCATAAACTTATCAATCGTTATCATATATTTCAAAGCAAAGCAAAATATACAGAATCTTTAAAAGTGACAGTATTTTGGTCCAACCATTAAGAAACCATTTGTGAAAACATCTTTTATTTAATTTAAGCAATAGCTAGTTACCTCCAGAGGGTACCAGCTGCTCACCACTTACTAGCACGAGTACATAATCTACCTTGGAATCTTCTGCCCATTTTTTTTGGAGGTAGACTGCCAAAGTGAGAGCCCAGTCCAGTCCAATCTCATTCTTACTACTACAAACAACCTCTGTTTCACTGGTGGATTCCTGACATTGTTACAGAAAAGTTTTAACCTGTAGTCTGTTTTTTAACCACACAATGAACATGTCTTTCACTGACAGACAAAAGCCTACAAGCTCTGTGACAGACTGATCAATATGAGCTGATAAGGGTGATAATGACCATGTTTGTTTACCATATGTTGGATGGACCTGTCAATAAAAACATGTCTACATTTATAAGTACTATGGCAGGCAGCTACAATGCATATCGATAGAGTAAAGCACAAAAGCAACTGTAGGAGTGGTAGGTAGCACACCAATACATCCTGCTCAGAGACACAAGGATAGAGAGGAGAGCGACTTGGTTACCTTTGTAGAGGTTGGTAACTGCTGTAGCAGCGTTCTGAAATGGCACCCACAATGACAGGCCTTGCTGATGGCATACTCTGTCTGTGAGAGGAAAGGGAAAATATGTTTGGTTTCTATACATGACATGCAGACATAATCTCAAAGCAAGAAGCCTTGATATATTGAGATTAATGTGACCTAAGGACAACATAACATCAGAGAGGCACAACAGCTTGGTGATTATAGGGTCGAGGTGAAGATCATTTTCATTCGCCATTTTGTCTTGCATCTACAATTGCAGACACAGGGTTTGGCATAAAAATAACTGTCAGCCAGCGCTAGATGGCCAGCTTGGCAGCAGCTTGTTTAGCAAGAAAGCACCGACACACCAACTTAACTGCCCTCTCAGCAGTAAAGTTGCAAAGCCATGTCAAACAAACATGTCAAACATGAACAGACTTAACACGTCCAGCTCTGTCGATACGGACAGGAACTGAATAACTGAAAACTAAGAGCCATAGCAGACTGAAGACAAACCAATTTTTTCCACAGCGAACCAATAATATCCTCGCCATTTTGTGATTATAACGCTGGCTACACGTTGCTAAACAAACTGCTCACTCAGCAGCAGACCGGACGTTTAAAAGCAAGTGTGCGGTTTCGTGCTGGTTAACTTTGTATCTTTGTGGGACATATGAACTAACTAACTAACTAATAACGTCCGGTATAACAGATGGTAACACTGACAGTGTTCAGGAGACTGTCATCTGGGAATGTCGCGTAGATACGATTGTTGTTACCATCGCCATTTTGTAACTAACTTAGCCTGGCTAACGTTACGTTCAGTTAGCTAACCGCTGCTGTCTAACTTGGGTGTCAACAAGCTAACGTTAGTTTATTGACAAAGGTATTCATGTTCATTTTGAGGTACTTTAATTGTGTCTGTCAATCTAGCTGAGGTTGTTTCACATTCGAAATACATCTATAACAACAGATCCCAGTTCATAACTCGTATTTTTCTGGCTAAATTTAGCATTGCAAAATCAGCTGTAAACGTTACCCAGTACTGGCTAGCGAGTTTGCTAACGAGCTAGTTAGCATTCTGCCGATGTGACGCTAACGTTAGTCACAGTAACAGCTCGGTTAGTCAGTAAAAAGCTAGGCTGCTAATCAACAAGCCAGAAGTACAGTGACAATGTGGGTAACACTGGATGAACAAGCACACAGACAGCGCCGGTTTGAACCTTTGTATAACTGTGCCACAGCAGTGGCGGAGTTCTGAAACAGATGCCACAGTTTCTCCTGGTCGTTGTCGGCCTGCTCCTCGCTCGGCTCCCTTTGCTCAGCTTCGGCCAAACACTGCCGCTCCCATTTTGAGAACCAGTGCTCGGGTCCGTGTTCCTGTATCTCCGAGTCTCCGTCTTCCTTCTTCTCCTCCATTTAATACACCAAAACTCGGGGGGAAATGTACTTTTATGTGTTAAAGGATGAATAACGGGACACGTTATTACGAATTATGTGAGCAATTTCATGAATACTGTTATCGTTATTACTATTTCGCACTATAATATCTCGCCGTTCGCTGTTGCCACCATCTGTGTCGAGAAGCTTAGCTAACTATTTTTCCTAGTTGCCGACCTCTGGATATATACAACGCAAGCTATCCTGTTATGCGCTTCATCCCGCCTTTGATTCTAAACGCTAGCAATAATTGGCTACATCGATACTGCAGGGCGGGCTTGAATTCTGAGCTCAGATTTTGATTGGCTTTCTGACTTGTCCGTCACAACATTGTCACAAAAGAACCTCTGAAAATTCCCCATTACTAAAGCTTGCACGAGAGTGCGAGTTTTGTCATGAAAACGGCTGTTAGAATAAATGTATAATATAACATAACATAACATAACATAACATAACATAACATAACATAACATAACAATATACACAGAAAAACTAAAATTTAATTTCATGCGACACTCAAGTCCATATATGACTCGTATGACATGACTAACCATCTGCTAATTTAAAAAAGAAAAAAAAAAGCTTTTATAACAAACCTTAACAGAAACATAAAATGAGATGAGATAAACGAGAGTGAGTCAGTTAAGAAAGAAAACTGCAACAGCATCTAACGCCAAGTTCAGGTGCAGTATCATTTTTCCCCCACTGGATGGTATCATTTATGTTACTCAAAATATGAAAGATGGTGTATTTCAGTCATGGACCGTCTGGTTTTAGCACTGCAGATAATGTGACTAACATCGTGGACATGGACACTCCCTTGTCAAAGGGATAAATTGTGTTTGAACTTTATCTCTGTTAGTGGTACTCAGTAGTGAGTATACAATGACTTTAAGGTTGTCTTATGCAATGCTATATAATATAGGAGTTGGTATGTGTAACCAGGCAAGCATACCAAGCATACGGAGCATATATGAATGTCAGTGCATAAGAAAAAAATAGACGAACATCAAAATTGTAAATTTCAGTAATTAGAATTAGTGACACTCCTTTCAGTTTCTTATGTACTAAGTAATTAACTAATCGGCACAGGCACACCCCCTCTTCGTAATGAGTGAAGAGGTTTTTAGTCCATAGATTGGCCTAACTCACGAATTCTGAATTAAACACCTACGACTGTATTTTCTGCAAACCCTACTTAAACCCCTGTGTGAGTGACACAATAAAACTATTTGTTAATTTTAAAAAACGCAGTCGTCCATTTGAATATTTATGTAGCCTATCATTCTCATGCAGCGGAGCCAAAATATAAACCCGCATTTACTAATGATGTCACATAAAAATAGAAAATAATAAATACAGAGAATTGTTGTCGAAGAAAAGGATCTCAATTCCACTAAATAATAATAATTAAGTAAATAAGTCATTAAGTAAACAGACTTTGAATAACAGTATTACACGGGTAATTAATTAAAAATGATGTAAATTAATTGATAAATAAATTAAAGTAAATAAAAGTAAAAATAGTAAGTAAATAAAATAGTGTTAAAAATTTAGGCTAGATAACTTTCAGTCATTTATCAATCAGCGCTGAAAACATTTTAATGCTTTTCTACAGTGTTAAAATACTGCTTGAACACACTTAATAAAGAGGTGTTGTTTCCTAACACAAAATAATGTGTAGATAGAAAAATAACACATTTGCAGAAATTTTCAAAATGCCAATCACATTGCCTATCCGCCGTCCGTTGGTTTATTTCTGCGCTTCATGCCGAGACAATCTCTCTTTGAACTAAATTACTGACGAGTGACTACGGACACCAGCAGCAGAGCTGAGGGACAGGTAAATTGATATTATTGTGTTATTAATATGACATATTAATATGTATAATATAATATCACAGCCGTGTGATGTTAGTGACTAAGGCAAATGCAGAGTCAACCAAAATTTCGACTTGGCCTGACTAATGTTTGCTAGTTGGCCTCAAGGTTTGATGGCAGTAGTGATGTTATCCTACAGGTGAACCGTTAGCTAACGTTAGCCCTGAAACGGTTACATTAACTTGCTTGTAGTTTTGAGGAGTGAGGGTGAGACTAAACGTTAGTGTTAGGTTTTTTGGGTTTTTTTGGCTAACATGATAACTTAACGTAACTGTCTACCTAACGTCAGCCAAGTCACGTTGGGCCGACAGGAAGCCATAACTATAATGTGACTTCATATTAATGCATTAGTTATGTTAGCTAATTAGCTGGCTAAATAGCTATGATAGCTGGTGAAGATAAAGGATGTTATGTCTGTAACAACTAGCTGAGAATAGACATTCACCAATGAAAAATTATAGCCTATTGAGGTTATTATTGACCTATCTTTGCATCTTTAAGCCAAGTGGGGTAACCTTAACATAATTTTTTCATTATGATATTAAAATGGCCAATGCAGCGCCATGCCAGTTCTGCTAACGCGCACCTTGGCGCCATTTTGTGCCGCACTCTTCTAAGGCCATAACTAATTACTTTTAGTATATAACATCTCTATCATGATTTTCCATGTTATTGGATATGATTATTGACTTGTGAAATATATTTTAAGTGAGCCAGATGAAATATTTAACCTTCATAAAGTGGGGAATGGGAAAAGTTGCCAGTGCTTTTGACCATGTGCCATCATCATTATTGTAACCCTTCATGAGCCCATCTTGTGTTCATTAACATTAGCCCAATTCAGCACTGCCATAATTGGCAAGACTTGGGATCACACTATGTAACATGACCCAGCTTTGTAAGAACACACTGTGCATCGAATCATGTCATGATTTGGCTGGGATAATTGACGTCCTTGGTGCGCGTGTGTTTTTAAACGAGGGTTGACTTGCAGCTTAATCCTGCATGGTGTCCACAATTACCCAGGCTACTGTAATGTTGCATGGTCTTTTTTACACATAACACACACACTCTTTCAGTTGCCCTCACTCTATTATGCTGTTATGCTCTGTTATGCTGTCTCAGCTGGGTTTTCCGAGTAAAATGTATGAAAGGAGAAGGGAAGGATCACTGCATGAAGATTTAGAGAGTAGTTGTAGAATAAACTCAGTTTTGTTTTTGTTTTGTTTAATTTCAAAAATGTCCTGTCTTAATAGATGCTGTTTTTGTTTTGCCCTAAGTAATTCCTGCTTTTTAAAAGGTATATATATATTCACAGAAATTAGGCAAAATAAGATTTTTAAGAACTTGAATAATAATCACTTGAATTTCCCTAATTTTGACAACCAAACCATGAAACTACATTATCAAAAGTATTGAAAGAATGTGATAGAGTTGCAGATTATCTGTTTTAGGATTGAATGACCATTCAAGGTATTGCTTAGTTTTTTCTGTTTCTGGATCATTGTTGGTAAATATGAATTAAAATGAATACCTAATCAGACAGAAACTTTGTTTTAGTTCTTGATGTCATATTTAACTGATCTTGGTAGGAAAATTGTCATTGTCTGACATTCCTTACAGAGCTAGACAGTGCCCTCTTGCTCATATACAAGTAACAATGTTGAAGACAGGTCTCTACCCATCTTGGTACCCACTACCTGTACAGTCTTACTATATTATTTCTCTCTTTGTGCAGCTGGAGAGACAGACAGCCCTCCAAGAATCCTGGCCAACCCAGTGATCAATGGTAATGTTGCCATGGCGGATGGACACAACAACACAGAGGAGGATGGTGAGGAGCATGTGCACTTACACAAACACAGTTACAAACATTTCACTCTACTGCTTGTTTCAACGCTGTGAAAGAAAATGTTCTAGGTAATGATCTAGGTTTAACATCATATTGTGAATGACTCAATTGAATTGTTTGTGGAGTTTTTTAGTCTCAAACTATGTTTCAAAAATATTGATATACAATGACCACTTGCACCAGGTCAGTGAGAGCTGAAAGAAATCTGTTCCTCTGTTGAACATCTACCCTTCCCATTTTCGCCCCTCTCCCTCCATTTTTTCACAGACACCAGTTGGAGGTCAGAGGCAACTTTCCAGTTTGTGGTAGAGCGCTTCAGCCGCCTGAGTGAGTCGGTGCTCAGCCCATCCTGCTTTCTCCGGAACCTACCATGGAAGATAATGGTGATGCCGCGCTTCTATCCTGACAGGCCACACCAGAAGAGCGTGGGCTTCTTCCTGCAGTGTAATGCAGAGTCAGACTCCACGTAGGTGTCTTAGTTGGACGAGGGATTTGGGGGACATTTGATAGATGTACAGGCACAGTGTTTTCAAATCAAGGCAGATATATCTCATTAGTGCTTTTTTTTTTTTTTTTTTAAAGGTTCTGTATGAGGAATTGTGAAGCAATTTATATGTATTAATGTTTTTTTATTGCCAATGAGTGAATGGGTTGTAATGTAACGTAAAAAATGAGACCTTCCCTGACCTCCTCGGTTGTCTATAACACCCTGTAGACTGATTTTTATGTGAAGGACTCAGGCGAAAATCCAACCGAAGTGATGTTTTTGCGTGCTCCTGAGTGCCTTGCCTCTCTCCTGCTAACATCAATAAATGAATAGTGTAACCACACAACAAAAATGGTACTATCCAGCTAGAAACACCCTGCAGATATTAGCTATCCAGCTATTGAGACGGCTAGCTGCCTCCATCAACCACTACACATTTCACAATAAAACCCCTGCAATGACAAGTCGCCCACTCCTGAGCACACAGCTAAAACAACATTATTTCCTCAAGGAGCAGAAAACAAGCTCCAGAGTGATACCAGAACATAGCTCGCTCCTTTTGTTTTTCCTGTTGTTAGTCCAAAGGTCATAATAAGCACACATTTCACAACAAATCCGCAGTGCGTTGCTCCCCAGCCACAGCTTGTTGCTGCCTGGACACAGTCTGTTGCTCCCCAGCCGCAGCACGCTGCTCCTCGACAACAGCGCGTTGCTCCCTGGCCACAGCCACAGAGGGCTGACTGACTGGGAGTGAGAGATGCTTTCTTGAAACACGGTGTAAAACACAATGTTAGAGATCTTTTATGTAATTATGAGAAGTGTAAGCGAGGAAAAAGACATCACCCGCAATAGTCTCACGCTGCAAGCACCAGGATGTTGACTGCAGCTCATTTAACGGCCACAGATGTGACTAATGACAAGGAATTTCTGATTCCTATGTACAGAACCTTTAAATCTTTTCTTTAGGAAAATTATAGTATAAAGACCACACCACCATATGCATAAAATCTGAGTTAAAAAAAAAAGTTTTCTTTTTTATGCAATTAGAACAGTGGGATCTGCATTTGTATTTATCACACGCACAGTCCCTGTAACATCCAACATCATCACTAGGGCTGAAACAATATATTGTATATACCTTCAGCAGAGCACATAGTGACCTGATTGATGTACATGCAGAGTCTGTGTATCACCTGCCTGTAAATACGCACGCCACGAGGCTACTGTCACAGATGAAGTCACCTGGATGCTAGAGGCAGGTGTTCAGTTACAAGAGGCAGTTTTTGAGTGCGTGTATTCCTGTTATCTGCAGCACCTCATCCTGGGGCTGGTTAAAAGTTAAACAGTTGCCCCCTGCTGATTAAAGGGAAGGGGAAGTTAGCGAGCGATGGAACATAAATGAGCTGCCCATGGGAATGTGACCTGGCCCAATTAAGGTTGACCGACCTTTTAAGGTGAACCATGTATTCTCATTTTAGAGACAATTTCAACCACTCTTAAACAGAGAAAGGAGAAATGTCTGGCTGCTGAGTCTCTCCTGAGTTTTGCTCAGCACCTCTATGGGCCAATTAGAACTTTGATCTCGTCTGCTACGTGACGCCTGCTTTAAGGTGAACGTCAATATATGAGAGGGGACCTTGGCAAAAAAACAGTGACAACTGCATCCAACTGTATGTTCTTCGCAGATTTTAACACTCACGAGCCAATGGGATTGTTTACAGTGTGTGTGTGTGTGTGACACAGACCAGATCAGTGTTTTAATCTTTTTTTTAATCACCAGATCTGTTTGTTTTGGAGAGGAGGAGACCTCTGCAGATAATTCAGCTCCTGGTAAACACATCCTGAATGATGAACACTGAAGTAATCCTATCCTGGAGAAGCTGGTTGTTTAACAATGAAGACAACAACTCCCATGATCTCACGCTACTTCACACCGTCATCACACTCCGTCTTTTGTTATTGTTTTGATTGAGAGACCCCTAGCAGCAGAAATGACATATTTTGCATTTAATTTACAAGTTGTCAAAACAAAAGTTTGTGTTTTACCTAATGCAATGTACGTAGCCTTCTCCCCTGTGCCAGGCTGTGATGCATATAATCCACCCTCCTTGTCAAGAAAGTTGGTAAAATGCATCCAGGTTTTCTGTTATTCCTCTCTGGCTGATTGAAACAGCATGGCTTATCCACTTGTTATTTCAGTTTAAGTCCACTTGCTGTCATAGTGACGGATGACAAACACTACTCGTTTAGAATCAGCTTTGCAGTTTTGTTGCACCTAACACAATAAAGATAACTTTGACTGTTTGCCATTTTGAACTTTGATAACGGTCGCTCGTTCGTTGCCCCGGCTGCTAATGTTAGCAATGCTAATTTTTTATCATCTGCTCTCCGCAACAAGTCTGACTTCTGCTCTCTGACCCCTCACCTCCTGAACATATAATGGTAACACTGAGATAAAAAATCGAACTATATATAACTATTTACAACAAAAAGCAGGTGTGGCGTTTTTTTATTTTTTTTATTTGTGCCACTCTTGAAACAGTTTCTGTCAACGAGGACACAGAGGGCTACATCACAGGACTCGCATTTCAATGATGTGAGGTTCCTTTTTTTGTCCACTTGTAGGCAGCACTGGCAGGTCCTGTGGCCTTGTGTGGCTTTCTGATTGGCATCTATAGCCAAGGCAATGACAACAGGAACACCAACAAGGAAGTTCTTTTGCACCAAGAGCAGAGGCACTCTGTCTTTCACTGCCCAGTGTCCATCTCCATCCTTCACTTTCCTCTGGACCACCTCACCAGAAATTGCTTGATGGATTGTGGAGCACACTACAACGTCCCACGTGTCCATGCACTTCTCAAAGAGCAGGAGATCCTCTCTGATCTATCTCATGCTGCCTCTTTTTGATTTTCTGGTGAGGGCATTTGTGCTCCCACTGGGACACCCTTTCCTGTTGTCCCTGTATGTGCTGCAGGCTCCAAACTTCATGCTGGCCAAGTCGAGGAACAGTTTGGGACTGGTGTAGAAATTGTCCATATAAATATGGTATCCAGCATCATATGACAGTCCATGAACACCTGGTGTGTGTGATTTGCCATGGTACACATTGTGATTGATGGTATAACCATTGCTTGACTCAGCCAGCACAAAAAACTTGATCCCCCATTTCACTGGCTTGATCTTTATGTATTGTGTCATGCCAGTTTTCGCCTTAGTTGCCACCATCCTCTCATCAACTGCCAATTCCCTCCTTGGGTGGTAATGAGCCTGGCAGGCAGTGCAAATTTTATCAGTAACATCAATAAGAGGCTTGAGTCTGAACATCTGGTCATACTGTGGTGTTCCCTTCTTCCTTTCATTTTCAACATCCCCCTCTGGATCACTGAGGTGGATGTTCCCTAATATCGCCCTGAATTTGTCTCTTGCCATGACAGTGGCTGGAAACGGCACAGGCAAGATCTGGTTGTGTTTCCAGTAGTCTTGGAGACTTGGCAGCGACACCAATGCTATGTAAATGAGAAGACCAAGGAATTTGTAGAGTTCCTCAACTTCAACGTCAACCCATTTGTCCTGCCCATTTCCTCGTTTTTTGCTGCATAGTTGTTGGTGTTTTTGCAGTGTCCTCATTGTATCTGTGGAGAAATATAACCGGAAAAGGTCCACTGGTGACTGTGCTGAATCTGTGTTCACCTGGACTCCTGGTGTTCTGCGGAGCACGAACCTACTGGTTTGTTGGGCAGTATCACGGTCAGATTAGTTTTCCAGGGCTCAGAGCTGTGGTGTGGCTGCACTGACTGGGCTCCGGGAGATCTTGACCTCTTTTGAGTCCCCCTCCCATGCCCTCTCCTCGTGCTCATTGTTGGGGTTGTGTCAGTCTGCTCACTGTACATGTACACAAACACACATACATATGTAAACATATAAACATAAAGAGTTTACAAAGTAATAAGCAAAACAAAAGCAATACATTTTCATAAGAAGTTTGTCTCACCTCTCATTGTCTCATCATCTCCCTCTCCCACGCCTCCTCTGTGTAGGCGTCTGTGTGCTGCTTGTTGGGCTTGTAGGCCTAGATGCTCCAGGCTGCTCATCATCTCTGCACATGTACACATACACACATACGAAGAAGATATAAAGTAAATGCAAAGTCTGCCCCATCCCATCTTGCATGCTTTTACACATGCGTAAATATGACTTTTATATCAAATTTATCCTATCTCCATTTTTACCTGTTCTACCAACATCAAACAAAAACTACATATACACATGTAAAAAGAGAGTTCACCAAGTTTACACAAAGAGTAGTAAAGAAAACAAAAACAATACATTTTCATAAGAAGTTTGTCTTACCCCTCGTTGTTGATGACAAAAGATGACTCAGCAATTTCATCCTCGCCAACATCACTCTCTGATTCCGACAAGGAACTGTCATCAGCATCTTCCTCTTGGAAAAACAACTTTATAGCTTGGCATTCGCTTCATTTTTCCTCCCCAAAAACTCCAAATCCTCCGAGAACTATTTCAATATCTGCTCACGTCTCTCTGTTGCTCTCTGTCTCTCTCCCACGTCTCTGCTTTGTATGTGCTCTTCGCTGTTGGCCACCCTCCCCTCCCTGAAATGTTCATCAATATTTCGTCATATGACAAAAAGTCAGATATAAAATAAATGCAATGTCTGCCCCATCCCATCTTGCACACTTTTCAGTGAGTGATATCAGCATATCTCCGTTTTTACTTGGTCTATTAACACCAAACAAAAACTGGCATGGAGTTTCAAGCCAGCACTTTCGATAATGTTGACGGCAATGCTCAATGTGACTTTGTTTTTATGCTGTGACGTCCTGAAACAGACGCATCATTTGATCAAGCCGGTGTGATCAGCAACTCCTAAGAGTTATACAGACCCAGACCCATGGCAATAGAATGGGAGCTAACCTGGACCTGATTGACCACATAAAACGGGTCTCAGGTCCTAGGGTTTGGGTGGACCCGTGAAGACCTCTACTTGACTGGCAGGGCAGGCTGCTTTTGGGGGGTTCACAGCTGTACCACATTCTTTCCATTTTTTATGATTGACATAATACTCTGAGAAATATTCAGTGAAAAATTCTTGCATCCTTCCCCTATTTGGTACTTGTCAGTAACCTTGTCCAAATGTATTTGAAGTGGTTTTTTGTCTTCATGATGTAGTTTTGACTTGGAAAGTGAAAGCTGTTGGACCTTCCAGATACAGATTTGTATCCCCTTTGTTGCCACTGTGACTTCAGCCATTAGTTTCTGGAGGTATTGGTTTGAATCCTCAATTAGCTTGAATTGCTGACTTCAATCTTGGGAACCTATTCTTTCAGTCAAGTGAAAGTTTTTTTTACATGTCAGTGGTCTTTTAATTACCTTTAACTTTAATTAAAGGTGTTATTTAAAATCACCACCAAAACACAGTAGATGACATGAAATTAAGTTGAGGCCTCATCTTTTCCACTCACTTGGAAAGCTCATTCCTCCACCATGCCCGCACAATATATCTATATCTATATCTGCCAGAATTCTTTTATTTGAGGAAATGCGTTTCATGAGAAAATGGTCAAATTAATTCAAAAATATTTTGTCTCACAATGGATCTTGTTCTTGGTGTTTCAGGTCATGGTCGTGCCATGCACAGGCCATGCTGAAGATCATCAACTACAAAGACGATGAAAAGTCTTTCAGCCGCAGGATCAGTCATCTGTTCTTTTACAAAGAGAATGATTGGGGTTTCTTAAACTTCATGTCCTGGAGTGTAAGTACAGAAAATTATAGAGAAATTGATCAAAATGAAGTAGGCAAATTAATATTAGTATGTTATGTTATGTTATTAGTTATGTTTTTCAGATGTGACAAGAACCACATTAGAAACATTGGCTGCCTATTTTAGAGCTGGTAGAGTAAATGCTGTCAAAAATTTAATTTTCATTTGTTTGTTGATTGGGTGGATAAAAGAGGCTGTGCTGGAAGGGCTGTTTTATTTTTGTCCAGCATAATCCAGTTTGCTTATTGTCTATTTGGTCCGCTCTGTTTTTGTTTTTTGTCATGAATAAAGGAAAATAAATAGAAAATATTAATAAATGCTGTTTTTTCTACCCATCCTTATTGATATTAACTGCTTTTGTTGTGTTGCGTTTCAGGATGTTACTGATCCAGAGAGGGGCTTCATTGATGATGACAAAGTCACATTTGAAGTCTATGTCCAGGCAGATGCCCCACATGGAGTGGCGTACGTAGCTTTTAATTGTCTCTGGGTTTGCGTTTCTACAGTGATCCCAGGATGCATTTCCTCTTGATCATGAATTATAACCCTAACATCCAATTTCTCTCTGTATCCAGCTGGGACTCTAAGAAACACACAGGCTATGTTGGACTAAAGAACCAGGGAGCTACCTGCTACATGAATAGCCTGCTACAGACACTCTTCTTCACCAACCAGCTACGACGGGTATGGTTTTACCTTTGTGTGTCTGTTTGTGTCTTAGCTGAGATTTCCTATATGCTACCCTAAAATGTATAATATATGTGTGCACTAGAGCTTACTCTCAGCATTTGTGTGTTTGTACCCTTTGTCCACATGTTTATGTATCAGGCCAACATACACTGAAATTTGTCCTCTAATACAATTCAAATACATACTCTAAATGCTGTTTCATAGCTTTTTCCAATTCTAAAAATGTGTGTTTTATTTGTCGTTAGACAAAGTTTAGAAATGATGTAGGTTTTCACAATAGAGTCATACCAACTACATCTACTGGACAAATCTTGGTGTGAATCCTCATGACTCTTCTCTTCCCAGGCGGTGTACATGATGCCCACAGAGGGAGATGACTCTTCCAAGAGCGTTCCCCTGGCACTGCAGAGGGTTTTCTACGAGCTGCAACACAGCGACAAACCTGTCGGCACCAAGAAACTCACCAAGTCCTTTGGGTAGTGTATTTAAACAGACTTTTTAAAAAATTGACAGCTCTGTCCTCAGATGACAAAGATGAAGGCTAATTGAGAAGTAAAACCATTATGTAGTGGTTTTGGATCTAGTGGTGTAATTGTAACATTTTTTTCTGTATTTTCTTGTTGGCATTGTAATACTCAAAACATTGAATGTGGGGAGGAAAGTGAGATACTTGAACAGAATTTGCTATGTTTTAATAACATCAAAAAGGTCTTCTCATACAGCTGAATTTGTCTGTCAGTAATTTTATTTTATTAAATGAACAGCCTTTGAAAAACTTGTAATTGTAGTTATCATTGCAATTCAGGACAGTTTCCTCAGTTTATTGGGCTGTCCAATCAAAGATGATTTCTTTTGTAGTGAGCTTGTCAAACTAAGTTCTTTGTAGGATGTTACCTGGAGTTGAGATCAAGATCTGTGACTTGACCTGTAATTGTTGTTTTTTTTCTTTTACTGCATAAAGGTGGGAAACACTAGATAGCTTCATGCAACATGACGTACAGGAGCTGTGCAGAGTGGTGAGTTCTCTTATGCTGTCTTAAGGAATATATGTGTGTATGTGTTTGCATGCTGAATAATTGACCTACTGTGCGCATGTGTGTTTCAGCTCCTGGACAATGTGGAGAACAAAATGAAAGGCACTTGTGTTGAGGGAACCATCCCCAAGCTCTTCAGAGGAAAGATGGTGGTATGTTCTCTCTATTTTTCCCTCTCTTTCTTTGTAGAAATAGTAGATATGAGCCGCTTATTTGTTGAAGGTAGAAATTTACAGACATTTTGTATTGCACAGTAATGAAGTGAAGTGGCTGAACTTAAGCAACTAAGCTCAGGATGTAGCCTGTAAAAAGCTCAGTTTAAGAATAGCAGGAGGTAAAATAAATAAAAATAAAGAGGTGACCCTCTTAGAAACAATATTGAACAATTGAATCATATAGTGTGACGATCCCTGCCTTTCCCTGCCAATCTGTCTGTTGCCTACCTGTTTTTCAGATACCTGGTGGGTGGGGCAGGGGATCATCGGTGCCAACTGGGAGCAGTTGCATCTTCAACTTTTGAAACTGTCTCTCCCACTTTGTCATAGCCTTATGAGCCAGGTTGTGACATATAGTCTGACCCCTGTGGGTTCGTGTGTGTGTCTGTTCTTGCTTTCCAGTCATATATCCAGTGTAAGCATGTTGATTATCGATCGGAGCGGATAGAGGACTACTATGACATCCAGCTTAGCATAAAAGGAAAGAAGAACAGTGAGTACTATCATGAGCACATCAACTTCACAGCTCTTCTCAAACAATGGAACTGACTGATTTTTCAGACAAATAGGACAGCGTCAGTTCAAATAGTAATTTTGGTGTCATAATGCTATTCTATTCTTGCCATTTGGAGGTCTTTATTTGTCTATATGGATTTTTTGTTTTTTGATCTTATACATGCTCTGTTTATTTCCAGTCTTTGAGTCATTCAAAGATTATGTTGCAACCAAACAGTTAGATGTGGACTACAAATACACAGGAGAGCATGGCCTGCAGGTGAGGCTTCACAGTGATGGGATCAAAATAATTTATGCATCTTTTGTTTTTATTTATTTTAGTCTGTCCAAGTTTAGTTTTATGTATTTTAAGTTGTGATTGTTTTTTTTCGTGTTTGTTTGTTTTGTTTTTGTTTTTTGTTTTTTTGCTCTATTTTAATTGAATTATAAGCTAATACAAAGCCAACATTTTCGTCAAATCCGCTAATTAAGCAGGACCCTGCTGACTTTGTATTAACACAGTGCGCAATATGAATGTGAGACACTACTCTCTAATTGGAAAACAATGCCAGCCGTGCACAGATTTGTTCTCTTAATAATCAGGTGGAAAAGCTGGAAAAGGTTTCTGTTCTGAATTTATGTAGTGTTTCAATGCCAAATCTGAAAAAACTACTCTGAGGCTTGAGTATTAGCATGGAGGACAAGGAGAAACAATAACAAAAAAAGTATCTGTCCAGAGTGGGTTATCAGACTTGAAAAATGTGTTTGAGTTCAAATAAATTACTTCCCACTGGAAGCATTCAGGGTGAGAGTATGAATGTCAATGGGATGTCCTGACCAGATGCCTGTGTATGTTTGTACTGCAGGAAGCAGAAAAAGGAGTGAAGTTTCTTACCTTCCCTCCAATCCTTCATCTGCAGCTGATGCGGTTCATGTATGACCCACAGACCGACCAAAACATCAAGATTAATGACAGGTAGAACAAACACACCAGACCTCACTCTCACACTCTGTTATCACATGATCATTCTTTTTATTATGATTACATGTCTATTACTTTACAAACATATAAACACACTACCCAGTGTAAAAAGTAGATCTCTCCCCATCACTCTCAAAGACACAATGCGTCAGTGGCCAGTGCTCGGACATTATTTCAAAGAAGGTCTAATCCATATTAACATAGGTAGAAGGAGCCGTCTATTTCTAGAAACAGCACTTGAGCCTGCACTCTCTGAACCGTATGCCCTGACCTCCTTCACCCAGGCAGTGAGAAAGTGAGTCATTGAGAGTATTTCCTGTAGGCTGTATCGCTCTGTTTAAAGCTTACTGGGAACTAATGGTATTTTAACAATCCACTGGTATAATGTGACACTTGCTGCAACACATACCCATACACACGCAGCCATCGAGAATAACTAATTTTCCTCTGTAGCATTTCTCACAAGCTGTGAGTCATCGACACTGCCACTGGCACCTGGCCCCCCTAAGGTTTTGTATACACACACACACACACACACACACACACACACAAACACAAATCCAGGGTGTGCAGATGTGGAGTGGCAGGTGAGCACAACCAAGGTTAGACTCTTGCTTGCTTTCTTTGTATATCTGTGTTGCTCCTTGTCTTAATATATCTATATCTTCCACTTTCTTCTGCCTACCATTTCCTTTTTCTCTTCAATCTCTCGTTTTCTATCTTCCCTTTCTCCATCTTCTCAAACTTCCTCTCTCCCTATCCTCATCATCCATCTATCTATCCTTTGTGCTTCTCCTTCCTCCTGTCCTCAATAGGTTTGAGTTTCCAGATCAGTTACCTCTGGATGAATTCCTTCAGAAGCCAGACTCCAAGGACCCAGCCAACTACATCCTGCATGCAGTGCTAGTGCACAGTGGGGACAACCATAGCGGTCACTACGTCGTCTATCTTAACCCTAAAGGGAACGGCAAAGTGAGTGTCAAGGAGCCAATAGTGAGAACTTTTTTTTTTTTTTTTTTTAACACACCATTCATGTGTTTTGGAGGGGATGATGGGATTTTTCACATTTGTTAGCTATAGTTTTGAGAAACACTGGCACAATACTGCCAATGTTTGTCTTCAGCTGGGAAGGGTGCTCAACCTCTAGATATGAGATTGACTTTGTCATCATAAGTACACAGTGGACTTTGACACTGGTCTAGTAAATATGTATGCCCATAGAACATTGTTTATGTTTCAGAGAAATAATGAAGATGCCAGATCCAAGATACAGATGTTTTCTAGTGAGTTGTTATTCCAAAAATATACAAAGATGTTAAAAACCAGGTGGAGCATTCAATGAGCTACCCATTTAGATTTGCAGAACAAATGCTTAACAATTGTTAGAAAGATAAGCTGCTTGACAGAAGGGTATGTTGCCACTTCATGTCAAAGAAAGGATCACTAACATGAATCCAGCTTTAGTCACTCAAAATGCATGCAACATAATTTCAACTTAAGAGTTCACTCCCTGTATTACCATTTTTTCCTTCCCATGAAGTGATATATCTGCAAATCTAGATGTATTAGGGATGCACGATATTGGATTTTTTGCCAATACCCAATATGCCGATATTTTCCATCTCATTTTTGCTGATTGCCAGTACTGATATGATATGTACACACATTTTTTTCCACCTTGCTGAGGAGACTTTTATGCATGCAATCATAGATTGTACTAAGTATGATCAATCAAGATAATATATGAAGGAAGAACTTAGGAAGACTGGAGTTCAGGAGCTCAGCATCAAAACTTTAATGAACATGCCAAGTAGGTAAAGTAGTAGTTTTCTTTTAGATTATTAGACAGACAGGATTAATGGGTAGGATTTAATCTCTGGTCTACACACTGAAGCAGAAGGTGGCAATCATGCACCTACTACGCTGGTTACCAACCAACAATATAAACCAAAAAAAGAAGAAGAAAAGGTTTCCAAATAGAATGGTACATCCTCTCAGCTGAGGTGTTTGCTATCTCTGCAGCCGAACACAGCAGCTCCTCCACAGGCTCCACTTCACAACAATCTGATTGTTATTCAGGTTAAAAGTGGGGAGAAGCGGCGAATCAGAAGAGTAAGAAGAATCGCTGCAAAGAGAGCTCCAGTTGGGGCAAGCTGTGTAGAGTATATTGAGAGGGGACCCCTATTAACTGGGTAACCTTCTTACTAACGGTTATAACTTTATAACAACAATTAATAACCCACAACTAACTCTTTAACAGGGCAAAACACCATGGCACACAACAACTTGTGACACATAGTCAATTTGTAACACTAATAATTGTACATATACAAAATTACACCACTGAACAGCTGAATGATAGACTTACATCCTGTAATTCCTCACATGGTTACGTGTTGTAATCACATTTTTCTTACCATGCGGAGCTGAACGTTTGATCCAGCCAGCCTCGCTCTTTTCTTCCAAGCAGGGCGCTGCTTGTAGCGAGGAAATGAGATGTCCTTTCCTGTAAAGCGTCATGTGAAGCGATGTCCATTTCTGATGACAGTGACACAGCTGGATCTGCTGCCATTGTCTGTCGTTACTGTTATATTCACACCCCTGTCCCGTAGTTTGTGCACTTTCCACATGGGACATGCTCCAACAAGATCATCAGCATTCAAGACATAGGAGAGCATGACTGCAGCATGTACTTACTAGAGGTAATCATCAAACAAATATAATGATGTAATAGTATTTAAACTAACACAACAAATACAGCAAACACATTCATAGCTGTAGGTTGTCTAATCAGACATCATGGCATTTTGCCAAACATAGCTACAGTGCATGCACAAGCCTTGGCATAAAAGTTGAATATTGCTCAGCCAGGTAAACCAAAGAAAGCATACATCATAGCCTCAGAATATGTTGTCTGTGTCAAACATATTTTATGGTCCTGGTAGTTAGGACATGTTATTCCATGAGGAAAAGAAGTGTGGAAATTAACACAGTTTCCTTTATTTTGTAGAGTGACACTTCACTAATACAGTATATGCATGCCTCATTCCTTACTTGCCAGTCCTTGCTGTATACTTTGATGGTCAGAAGAATCTCATGGCTGACTACAGGCTGAGGTGACAGTCCATGGAGGCCTTACAGAGGATTCTGCCATCAAAGCACACACAAGGCTGGTCACATGAGGTGCATATATATATATGCATATACTGTCTACTGGTTGGCACACGGCTTATCATGTAGTGTGGTGTCCCGGGCCTTTCATGTTCTCGTTTACAGTCTGCAGACTGGTGCACACTGGAGTGGAGAAAATTGCAGCCCTTCTCCAGGAGGTCATCAGACTACCCACCACTGGGGAACTCAAAGTCGGTCAAGCATTTGCACGACTGGCCAACAGCCCAGTGTTCTCCAGGTGTGTGGGTGCCATCGATGGCTGCCATGTCCACATCAAGACCCCATCAGGACCTGATAGCCAGGATTGCCTCAACAGAATGCTCTTCCCATCCATACAACTGCAGGCAGTTTGTTATGGGAAGGGCCTCTTCATCAACAACTTTTTGGGGTGTCCTGGTTCCGTCCATGACATCAGATTCCTGAAGAACAGCAGGATCTATAGAGAGGCTCTGTATCGTCCCTCAAATGAGACTAGAGTAACTTCCTAATACATCATTATCCATAGATAACTAAATTTATTAATTTGTGATTTACCTCTCTGCAGGGTACTTCATTGTGGGTGATGGTGGCTACCCCTGCATTGAAAGACCTGTGGCCATCATCACCCCATATAGAGAACCACTGCATGGGAGGGTGCAGAGCCGCTTCAACCACCATTATGCTAAAGCCCATTCCATGATAGAGTGGGCCTTTAGCATATTGAAGACGCGTTGAAGATCGCTGTTCTTCACACCTTTGTCCCATCGGTCATCACTGCCTTTGCAGTGCTGCACATCTGCCTCACAGCGGGGGACATCCTTAAGCCCTTTGAGGATGTCAGGAACATTGGTGTGGTTCCACCACGTCCAGTGAGGGGGGAATGAAGTGGACACGGCCAGTGAGACTGACTGGCAGGGCTGCTCTCTGCTCCATGTGTGCACCCTGTGGAGTTGCAAGACCATGATTATTTGTAGACCTTGGGGACATAAAGGCCTGGGACACAGGCCACCACCCTAGCCCTTTTTTGTTTCAGTTGCCACACTTCTGTCCTTTGAACATTACTCTGGAAAAGGAATTTGTGTGAACAGACCCTTGTAAATTATGTGGCTAAAACCATTGTAACCATTTCAAGAACACAGATTCAAGACTGTTTTTCACAACTTAAAACATTTAAATTGTTGTACTGTCAGTCACATAAATACGCTGTAACATAAATAGATTTCCACAACTCAAAAACGTTTGTAATACTAATGATGAACCTATTGCTTTCTAACTAATTTTTTGAGCAGATCAAAAAATCGTTTAGGGTTGGCTTGCCCAGCCTGGAAGCGTTGGTCCTCCTTTTCTGCCTTCTCCTTAAAAAGGCCATAAAAGCCCCCGTGAAGACACCTTGTCTCTTCTCTGTGTGGTGGTGCAGCTACTTGTGTCAGGCTGTGCAGATTCCTCTCCCTCCTTACATTCCTGTCCACAAGTAGCAGCTCCAGTTCTAGGAGATGATGAGCCACTACCACTGGAGGCCACACAAGCCACAGGCTCATGGTTTTCCCCCTACACGAATCAATCAGGACTGGGGGCTCAATAGTGGGCTGCATCCTGATGGCCACATGCATCAGGGAAGACCATAGCCGTAGTGACCTCCCCCGTCTGGCCCCGTCCCTGTTGGGGGATTTTTGAGCTCCTGAAAGATATCTAACAAGGGATTTATCAGTGAGATGTAGACACACTGAAACCCCTAGAATGTGTCACAATATGTATAACAACAGTCACAAATGCTTTATATGGAAGTAAACTGAGCTCATAATAAACACAAAATCTCACCTTAAATTTCCTCTTTAAGTTGTCCCATATCTTGGACACTTGGATGGAGGCAAGATTTCCCTCCATGCCCATCATCCTCATGATTCCCCTGTGGAGTACATAACATGTCACCTTATCACATCCCTGTGATGATCCCAGACACAAGATATTAAGGTTAAAGATTAGTAAAAGGGTATCTACAATACTTACAATAATGTGACAATGGCAGAACATATTCAACTGTGGCACTGTATTATTCAAAGTCAGTCTATGTTATTCGCAAGGTTTATTCTCAAACATGGCATTTGACTCATGAGAGTCTCACATTCAAAGTGAGAGGATCTTTCATCATTTTCTGACCTGCATTTCATTAATTTGGCAGTGTCTTTGTCTGTCCCTGTTAAATGAGATATTTCAGACCTGTCAGGACAGGGTAACTTACAAGCCATGAAACACGTTATTTCACTCACATAACATGCAGAACAATTCATGATAGGCAAATATGTATGGTATATATCAGTGACAGTTTGGTCCTTGAAATGAGCAGCCAAACATAGAATGTGGCAGCCACGTGAATGCGTGTGATTTTGTTACCGTCGCAACGTTACATTTTCTAACACATGAGGTCTGATAAATAATGGAATGCTGTACAATAGTATGATCAAAGATGTTACACGTGTTAGGAAGGTGTTGTTAGTGAGATTTATGACATAACAAAACAGGTTGTGGATGACAAACTTGACACATGACAAGGATCCCCATCTTCTTGCATTTAATACTATATCTTTGCTCTCTGGAGTCCTTAATGTAGGCACGTCTGAATTACAGAGATTAATTGTAAAGAATGACTGAAACGGGCACTTACACTTGTACTGTTTCTCCGCCATCTCATTCAAATGTACCAGATGTAGGGGTGGAATATTTATATGTCATGGCGCTGAAAGCTGAAAGTCTTCTGGGAAGGCTGCTCTCTTGTGTCCTCACTCATGGCTCCTCAGAGATCCCTCCTTGCTCCTCACTCCTCAGAACTGTAATAAGACCTTTGAGATGGCCTTCAAAATGACAGACCAGAACGACTTCCGGTTCAAGTGAGGAGTGAGGAAAAATCAAATAAGGGACTTGAGATGTACCCTGAGACTTGCCCTCCCCTGTGGGACTCTCTTCCCTGCTGGTGGCTGCAAGGCTGCTGCTTACTTTTTCCGCCTCTTCCTGGAGCCCGGTTTTGAACATGCTTATTGTTGTGTCTGACAGAGGGCGCTGCTTATAGCGAGGATCCAATATGCCAATATGCAGGCCAAAACCACTTCTCTTCTTTCCTCCATGGCTGCAAATCTCCTCTTCAGGCTGTCCAGCATTGTCTTTCTGAGGGTTTGGATTCCCCTTGTGTTTGGACCTGTGACTCCAAATAGCACTGTAGTACTTCAGTTGTGGGTATGACACATGAGACAGAAGCATCTGACTTACTCATTTCCAGAGCGATCTCTTCTATTGGAGTCAAAGTGTCAATGACTTTGCCCGCTATGTCCCACTCATCAACAGTTGGGCATGTAAAATGCCTGTACTCCTAAGAATACAGGGTGAACACTTGTTTCTGCTCCTGCACTCTTTTATGCTCAAAAGAGTGCAGGAGCAGTGTAATGTTGAATTCCATCTCGTTGAGGTGGCCTGAAGGATGGCATGACCAGGGAGGCAAACTTCCTGGACCTTCAAGTCTCTGCTTGGCAGAGATAGAGTGACCAAAGTGAGTGGCACACCTCTTCAGCTTGGCAATGATATCCAGTAAAGCCCTCTGTGATGCAAGGCCATCTTGTACAACCAGTAGGAGCAAGTGGGCACTACAGCTGAGGCCTGGCATGTCCTCTATCCTCATCGCTTTTACCTTGTTGGCACTACTGTCACATAGTACCAGCAGTACGCAGTTGCTGTTGATGGCCCACTCCTCCAGCATATCTAAAAACAGGCTGCCTATTTGCCAGTGTGGGATCCTGACATCGCCTTTAAATTAAGTAGGACTTGTACTCTTTTACACTCTTTATTGATAAAATGAGCGGTCAAGCTTATCAGCACCTCATGGTCCCTTACCAGCAGTCTGTTGTGAATGCAATGTCTCCAGCATTTTCAACAGAGAGGTCGTTTTTCCACCATTTTGCCATGCACTTCAAGCAGCTTCTCTGTGCTGTAGACATTCTCTGATTTTATGGTGTACCTGGGTTCTGCAGCAGCTAAAAGCCTTTTAAAACCAACACCTGAAACGATGGAGTATGGTTGTGTATATGTAGCAATCATCTCCATCACCAACTTGTCCAGATTCTTCACTCTTTGATCTGACATCAAGCATCTGTGGCAGTGTGTCCTGCATTGGTGCTGCTGGTCGTACTTTGTGCTAATTGCTGTCTGTCAGCCTCCATATGGAGATCTTTGTTCTGTACTGACAAATTATAGCTGGCTAACATAGCAAACAGATGTGATAAGCATGGTGGTTGTCAGGGACAAGGTTAACATCATATTAGTTATATTGAAAAGGGAAAATGATGGGGTCATTGTTTATTAACTTTCCAGTATGTCAACCTAGTTAGCAACTTAGCATGATGACACTGCTTGACTCCACACCAATGTCTGCTCAGCTGTGATGCACTGTGCTACATGTGCTGCAGACTGTGCAGAGAGTATTGTAAACACTGGCGTTGGAGTGCACTCTACTGGACAAACTATGTAATTACACCATTTCTAAATCACCTCTGTTTTCATATTGGAAAACATATGCTGCAATATATATAATATATATATATATATATATATATATATGTATATATATGTATATATGTATATGTATATATATATAGCCCATATCAGTTTATAAAATCGGCCAACTGATAAATCAGTCTGGCTCTAGTAATGTTTTCACTACATGATTGATAGATGAGGCCAACTGGTTTAGCACCCCTGTAATAATCATTCCTTTAAGAAGAGTTTTGCAATGTGTCATACTGCTAAAAGATAAACGCATCCTGTCAGTGTGTATGTTTTATCATAGTTTTTGTTATTAAAACATTTGATGATCAGTTAAAGTTGATCAGTTGATATTGGGATTGATTAAAAGCATGTATTAAGATGACTTGACATAAATGGTTGCCTTAAGTACCTTGTGGTTTTCTTCTCTCCTCCCCTCTCCTTTCATGCTCCCCTCCTATCCTTATCCTCCTCTTCCTCTTCTCTCTTCCTCATCTCTTCTTTTGACCCCATCCTCCTTTCACAACCACCTCCTCCCTCTGTTTGTCATTCTTTGTCTCTATTCAGTGGTGTAAGTTTGATGATGACGTGGTGTCGCGGTGCACCAAAGAGGAGGCCATAGAGCACAACTATGGTGGGCATGACGATGACCTCTCAGTACGCCACTGCACCAACGCATACATGTTGGTCTACATCCGTGAGTCCAAGCTCAGTAAGTAACATTCTCCTTAATTTTTGTCCTTCAGCCAAATATCTTAAAAAGGCTTGTGTCTGAAAAACTGTCCCATAAACAGGTGAAAAGTTCTACCCAAGTGCCCCAACCGATGTGTTATCAAGTACAAAACTACAAATATATGAAGGGTGTGGGAAAATTTATTTCCACAAAGGCTGCCTCAGTTTACTGTCATAGCTATTTTAGTAAACACAGATAAGTAACAGTCTTGCACCCTGTCTGCCCTGTGATTCTCACCTGGACCTCTCCCTGTATTCCAGGCGAGGTGCTTCAGCCGATGACTGATGTGGATATCCCCCAGCAGCTTGTGGAACGTCTGCAGGAGGAGAAGCGTGTGGAGGCACAGAAGAGGAAGGAGCGCCAGGAGGCTCACCTCTACATGCAGGTCCAGGTAGGGATCCAGGACTGCAGTTTATGTGCTCTTAGTTGCTATTTACAAACTTGGAGTACCTTGGTGGCTGTTTAATTTTAGAACTGTACTGGTGTAGAGCCGCTTTGTGCAAACTAGAAATAGGGCTAGGCGATATGTCAAAAATTTTTACCACAATTATTTTTTTCATATCAGTCAATGTCGATATATACATCACAATTTGAATCAAGTTAATACTTTTGAACCTCAAAGTGCCCTTAAACTTAAAATTCTGTTAGGATTTCCTTTAAGTGGATTCAGAATGTAAAAAATGACCAAGAATTGTATGGGCTGCAAACAGAAAATTAATTCTAATAAAGAAATTATACAAAAATAAACTTAAATCTTCTCAATGTAGACTCTTTGTTGTGCAACAGCCTTCAAGCATTACAGGACACTAAAAAGTACATTTACACGAACTTGGTTTTCAAAAGTACTAAGTCAGAACACACTCTTTGCTTTTCTTTCAGCTTTGGGTCCATATGTTCATGAGTTTCTTGAATCATGCTTTTTGCAAGAAAAAAAGCAACAACATGTGTTATGTCTGTGAATTTTTGCTTTTTCGTCGTATGGTGTAATGCTAGAAAACACAGACAGGACAGTTTGTTGCTGGGGCCTTTCTCTGAGCAGGTCCTTGCTCGTTCCAGGGAACGAGTTTTCTGCTGGTTGTGACAGTAAACGCCTGTACTCTGCATGCTCTATTGGGTGTTTCAGGTAATAAATAAGTTTGTGGTATTTCCCAGCTTTCAGCGCCATGGTTGTTGTGGCCACTGAGCTGTTGCTTTCTTCGTCGACACTTGAAGTTCCCTCTGAAAGAGCACTCATCTCTTTCATGATTCTCTTGTATAATCAAAACAGTAGCATGTGGTTTGCTCAGGTAAGTCAACCAACCTTGCTGGGGGCTTGGGCTGTTTAAAATACTGCCATATGATTGGTTCCAAATAGCTTTGTTCCTGTGATTTTGTAGACTGTTGTGCATTGTCAAGCACTGTTTTCTATCAACAGTCATATCACATTTTCTAATTTTTTTATCACTTAAATTTTGTATCACAATGAGTGTATATATCATCTATATCGCCAAGCTCTAACTAGGAAGGAACCTAACTGTCATTTTGGCTTTATTAAAGTTTTACAGAAGGGAAGGTACAATACAATCCTTCATTTTTGCTGCATTTCTTTGATTTAGGTAGGAAAAGGTAGGAAAGTAAAGTCACACTAATTCAGTGTCAACATGGTGAACTTTACATTAAGCCTGAGGTGGTGCAGGACTGCTAAGATATAGAATTGAGATGGGACTTCATGAAGTCATGCTAGCTGAGCTGCAAGTGATAATTAGGAAACGGCTTGTTAAACGATAAGAGGTTTATCTTGTTCAAAGATGTTAGTAGCACTGACTTTATTATTTAGTTGTAAGTGAGGACAAAAGGCTAATTTCTCTCATTACTTTGCTCTGGAGAGGATCAAACAAATGAGAGGAGAACAAGTGGAAACTCTAGTACGCATTTTCCCCTATAACCTTATGGAATTGGCTCATTTTCTCATTTGTTGAAACTGATCTGTTTATTAGGATGCAGTTACAGACTGGTAGTTTTTTGTGTATGACGAAAATGTGGGGTGGTTTTTTTTGTCATTCTAAATGTGTGCCAGAGACAGGGACTTATCAGCAGTCAAGCTTTGTTTGTTTTGGTTCTTTGTCCTGTTTTGGTAGATGGTGACAGAGGACCAGTTCTGTGGTCATCAGGGCAATGACATGTATGATGAGGAGAAAGTGAAGTACACAGTCTTCAAGGTCCTGAAGAGCTCCACACTGCAAGAGTTTGTCCAGAACCTCTCCCAGACCATGGTGAGAGAACCAAATTAGTACACACACTCAGTTATTCTCTATCCTTCATATTTATCAACAGTTGATACAAATTTGTCTTCCATCCTGGTGTGCTTCCCACCTTTATGTGAAATTAAGTCTTTTTTGTCTTTTCCATTCAGCTCGCTCCTTACAAGTTTAAACTAAGAATGAGAATAAAAACTTTTGGATAGAAACTCATTTATTGATGTGCTTGTAGGGTTTCCCACAGGATCAGATGAGGCTGTGGCCCATGCAGGCCCGTAGCAATGGAACCAAGCGACCTGCTATGCTGGACTACGAGGCTGACTGCAACAAGTCGGTAAGTGGTTGTGTTTGTAAGACCTGTTTGTTTGTGGGTGTAACCTCTGACATTTTGGGGAATATTCTCATGTGCTCTCACACTGATGCTAACACTGCATCACTGTATCACAGACACATGAACAAAATAAACACACAAGGATTACTTTTGTTACTGTCTATCATGAATGTTATGATAAATTGTATGCACTGCTTGAGTTGGATTTTTTTTTTAACTCGTACCCACACTGTTTCTGCACAAAAAAGGAAGAAGAACAAAAATAAGCTTCTACTAAATCGTGAGCGCACAAAGTTTTAGAAATGGATTTTTAAAAAAGTTTGTACGTTTGTTTGTTTCAGATGATTGACTTGAGTGACAATGAGAACCCCTGGACAATATTTCTGGAGACGGTGGATCCAGAGATGGCGGCCAGCGGGGCCACGTTACCCAAGTTTGACAAAGACCGTAAGTGTCTTCAGTGTTTCACAGATTTTTATATTCACTTTGTTGATGACATTTGACTTAGAGAGCTCAGTGACTCATTGTGTGGTGCAAAAGCGTCTGAGGCTAGTTAAAGCTTATGGCAGTGCAACGTGACCTCTACATCATTCAAGTTTTTTGTTTCAAACCAACTTTGCATTCAGTTTGTGTTGGCACAGACTAGGGCTGTCAACAAATATTCTAAATTCAGTTATATAATTGAATTGTAAAAAAAATTGTTTTTAAATTTTACACTAGTTGTAGGCCATTTGAGGTATTCCTTTGATATACTGTCCACCTCTGTAACAGCATCTTTGTGAGGACAATGTTGTTTTTCTGATTATTTCTCTGTGAACAGTCACTTTGTGAGAGCTACTGTATCTT
Source organism: Thunnus maccoyii (assembly GCF_910596095.1). Classification (NCBI taxonomy): domain Eukaryota; kingdom Metazoa; phylum Chordata; class Actinopteri; order Scombriformes; family Scombridae; genus Thunnus; species Thunnus maccoyii. The sequence continues at coordinate 9,691,202 of NC_056550.1, read as the reverse complement.
GGTTGATTTTTGACTCCTTTTTAGATGATGTCATGTTGTTCTTGAAGATGTATGACCCTAAAACCAGAAGCTTAAATTATTGTGGACATATCTACATACCTATATCCTGCATAATAAGTAAGTAACATCCAAGTTTGTTCGAAGCTTAGAACGTGTTTACCTTAACCCTTGTGCCTCACTAGGGACCTAAAAGGGCCTTTAAAGTTGTATTTTTTCGATCATTTTGGCTCTGATTATGCTGTAGTCATGATATTTGGCAAGGGAGTGTATTTTTATCGATTTTTTGGAATTCAACCACAGATCCTATATTAAGTCTATAATAAACTGTGTAGAAACAATATTAACTTTCAGCATGTTAGGGCACTTTAGTTCCCATTTAAACCCATTAGAACCACATTTTTGATCCCATGGTTGCTACAGCATAAATTCATGCCTTCTGTTTTATAAGACTTTCAAACTGAAGCCCTTTCTTCAAATTTGCAGTTTTTACTATTTTTCAGCTAATTGAGCCATTTTAACTTTTTTAACCGTTTGTGCCAACTGCCAGCTATTTTCCTTGTTCCACTAGGGGCATTAATCCTCTATTATGAACACTGTAGTCAAGTATATTACAGCTTCAGTGTGCGGAGCCAAAATACAGACACTCAAATCCTTATGGAAAAAAAATGGCCCAATGTCAACCCATAAAACTGTATTTTTGATCCCATGGCCATTATAGCATAAAACCATGCATTCTATTTTATAAGGCTTTCAAACTGAAGCCCTGGCTTTAAAATTGTAGTTTTTACTGTTTTCCAGCTGATTTAACAATTTTGTCCTGTTTTCCCTGAAGAAGTGTGTGTGTGTGTGTGTGTGTGTGTGTGTGTGTGTGTGTGTGTGTGTGTGTGTGTGTGTGTGTGTGTGTAGCCAAAATACAGACACTCACATCCTTATGGGAAAAAATGGCCCAATGTCAACCCATAAAACTGTATTTTTGACCCCATGGCTATTATAGCATAAAACTATGCATTCTATATTATAAGGCTTTCAAACTGAGGCTTTAAAATTGTAGTATTTCCAGCTGATTGAGCAATTTTCTCCTGTTTGCCCTGAAGAACAAATATATACTATTAGCCTTGCTTTCCACTAGGGGCTATGCCAGGGGCATTTCACGCATTATCGAGTTTTGCAGGACATTTTTGCGAATTTATTCATCTGAATATGTTGTGTATGTGTTGATATGGATGTCCAAGGGTGGTGTATGTGTGTGTATGGAGAAACTAATTTGATTCTGTGTGTGTGTGTGTGTGTGTGTCTGTGTGTGTGTGTGTCTGTGTGTGTGTGTGTGTGTGCGCACACGTATGTGTGTATGCATGCAGCTAAAGAGATGTAATTTATATGGGCTGCAGGTCACATTATTCCTTTCTCCCTGTCTCTCTCAGACACACACATACACAACCTTCAACAGCACTGCAAAGATGCAGCTTGGCAAAAACTAAACATGGCACACTAAACCATGAGTTTGTTTATGTAGCTGCGGTGGTAGCTAAACATATAAGTAAAGCCAGCTCTGGAGCTATGCATTTCTTACCTGTGACACACACACACACCCATTCGCTCGCTTGCTCACTCACTCACTCACTCACTCATTTCTGCTCTGGAATTTTTTCAATGTTAAATGTTGAATATTGTTAAATTTTGAAAAATAAATGTTGTTTGAAGTGATGATGTTTTATTTCTAGAGCAAAATAAGGTGATATGCTGTTAGAAAGTAAAAACTTTGATGGGTAACGGGACACTTTACATAGACTATAATTTAACAGGTCAGATGCATAAATCACTGTTGTTGCTAATCACTGACATATCCCAGAATGTGATAATCAAAAAAAATCCCCCTTGCCTTTAGTATACTAAAAATATTTCAATTTTTGTGTTTTTCTTTTATAAAAATAAAAAAACTGGCATTTAAAGGATTAAAATTCTGAAAATGAATGAATATTTGGTAGTTATGATCAGGACTGAAGTTGGTTAAAAAAATCAACTCAGTGAAAGTGGAAAATGTTAATATATGATATATTAATATTCAATGGCAGTTTTTGATGGTGACCTTTTAATATGCTGTATTGATAGTATTTTAAAGTGAGGCACAAGGGTTAAATAGCATAAACTTAATGAGTTCTCTGTCTGCAGTGAAAAAAATGCTTAAGGATTAAATCATGTTTCTGTTCTTCTCTCTCTGTAAACAGGAGACCTGCTGCCAGTCATGTGTGAGAGAGCAGGGTTTCAGCAGGAAACTAGCCTTATCCTCTACGAGGTGATCTATTTATGTAGCTCTCATTTGCTGGCGCATTCCTCTGTCTCTTTCTCACTTGTTCTCACTCCTCACTCTCTCCTTCACACCCTCGTATCTGGCACACAAGCTTTGTCTCTCAAACCCTCTTGTGCACATTTTCACACTGTTATTTGCAGCATCTCCTTTCTTCTCACACTCCTCTGTAGTTTGCTTGTTTACATATCTTTAACCAAATACTCACCAAATAGCTTCACTTTGGCTTTACAGCAGATGTCTACATTTGCCATAATGTTCTGTGTGTGTGTGTGTGTGTGTGTGTTGTAGGAAGTAATGCCCAATCTAACAGAGCGGATACAGGACTATGATGTCTCTCTGGGCCAGGCCCTGGATGAGCTCATGGACGGGGACATCATTATCTTCCAGAAGTAAGACTGTTTATGTGTCAGTTACAGTAGTGCTGCGCAGTGAGAGCTAACATCAATGTGACAATATATTGTGATTTGGTCAGATCAAGCAAGTTAAAAAAAAAAAAAAAAAAACTTAAAATGAGGGATGTTTGAGAATGCACTTTAGTTTATTTATACCACTTATACTGCCCACCATTGTTGTCTCAAATGTCAATATTATAATGTGTAGATTTAGCTATACATTTGAGATTAACTTAAATGATTTTTATTTTTTTTGTCAGTAGCTTTTGTTATATTCTGTCCCAACAAAACACCAAAGCAACATGCAGAAGAGTTCACATGTCTCGGATTCTTTTGTTATTTCTGATGAAATATGGAGACACAACTGAAAATAGAGATAAGAGGAGGGGGTAAAGAGAAGTGTTTTGCATTTGGAGGAAGTTCTCGGCCAGAAATGTTGTCTGCAGGGTTGAGGATCAGTCAGTTTAAATTTTCTACATTATTTCAATTCTTTCTCATGTTCTGCCATGTCTCTATTGCTTCATACCCTCTTAATTGCTCTCTCCCAACCTGCCTCCATTACATCCCGTCTTGCTCCTATTTACTGCACTTTCACTTCCCCCTTCATCCCTCCTGCTACCTATCCCTCCATCTGCCTTTGGTCACATCTGTCTCAACTCTTCCCTCCTGTTATTTTTTTTCCATTTCCTCCTGCCAAGACTGCACACTCTCTCTAAATGTATCCATTTTCTTCTTTCCTCTAATCATGCAGGGACGACCCAGAGAACAACAGCAGTGAGCTGCCTACTGCAGAGGACTATTTGCGGGACCTCTACCACCGAGTGGATGTCATTTTCTGTGACAAGACCATCCACAACGACCCCGGCTTTGTGGTCACACTCTCTAACCGCATGAACTATTTTCAGGTTTGGTCTGTGCAGGTACTTTAAGTGAATGTTTAATGTTTGGAAACTGGAATTTATTTAGATAATTTTTGGCTATTTATATGAAACTTGATGCAGTATAAATCTAATCTTAAAATCCTTATAATCTCCCAGTTGGCATTTCCTTATAACCGACACTTAATTAAGTCTGACAGGTCTGCGGTGACCCCCTTTTATAATGTTTGTGCTGTGTGTTTTTTCAGGTGGCCAAGACGGTAGCGCAGAGGTTGAACACAGATCCCATGCTGCTGCAGTTCTTCAAGTCACAGGGGTAGGAGGCTTGTCTCATCAACACTCTCACACAGATAATAGGCCTGCAGTAAGACTCAAAACTGTGAATATAGTAATATTAATAACACATAAAACAGATCACCTTTCTACACCTGACTTTCTCACTGTATGTTTAGCCAGGAGTAATAAAAATATGAAATTTACAGATTTACAACTGGTAAATCAGATGAGGCTGAAGGAAGAAAATGATTGACTCACATACAACTGCATGTGTAGGGCTGGCACCACTGTTGCAGTCCAGCCAAAAAGAAACAGAGCTTTACTACTTGCTTTCTTCTTACCATAATTGACTAATTATGCTTTTGCTGTGGGGTAATTGGTCCTATTTAAAAAGCAAGACCTGAACTTGCAGTGTTCTGTTTTCTCTCACTTGATGTTATTGGAACATGATTTCTGGTGTAATAAATGACACAATACTTGACATTGAGAGAGAAATTAATAGTGTACATAATGTGCTCTCATTCTCATGAGTTGTCATGTTTGCTTTTGACTTGATTACTTGCAGTTGTCAGTAGAAATGTTGCATAACCTGTCCCCCCACCTTTCTTTGTTGTTTTGTTGTTTCTCCCTCTCTTCTCCTCTCTGTGCCTCTCAATATTTTTGTCTTCTCCTGTTCACCTCTGTATCCCTCTTTTCTCTCCTTGTCCACTTGCCTCTCTTTTCTCCCCCTTCTCTTTTTTTCCCACCTCCTGTTTCTCTTCTGCTGTCGTGTTTCTTTCTTCCCCTTTTTCATCCCCCCCCGCCTTGTGGTGTGGTGGCCAGGTACAGGGACGGTCCAGGGAATCCTCTCAGACACAACTATGAGGGAACGCTGCGGGACCTGCTGCAATTCTTCAAGCCTTGGCAGCCCAAGAAACTGTACTACCAGCAGGTAGGAATGGTTTGCCAACTCAGGGCCTTCTGGGATTTATTGTGTTTAATACTTTTTTAGTTTTCTTTCACATATGCCTAAGTTTTTGAAAGGCCAAGACAGCAAAACAACAATTCCATCGTCTTTATTTCTTAGTCCTTTTTTATCTTAACATTTCTTAGTTTTGGATCTTCTCATTCTTCTCTGTATTCATCTTTGTTGTTCTAGCCTTGTCTTTCAAACCTTCATTAATATTGTCTCTTGTATATTTTTTATCTCTAAAATGATTTTGGATTTTCTGGCAGAATGAGGACAGACAGATGTTTTATCATTTATCTTTCTAACTAAAGATACTTCCTACATTCTTGAAAGTTTAGCACAAAAACATATACCATTCTGTTTTATATAGTAAACCATGTTCAGGATAGAGAAACCAGATTTATGGCACATGCTGAACTGGTAGATATGCCAGCAGGGAGGTATCTTCTCCTGCCAGGCCAGCTGCAAGTTATGATGTAGCTGAGGTTTTTAGCTGATTGTCCAAGCGGAGCTAACACAGCTTAGGCTACCTTGGCTACCAGCTAAGTTTAACATAACAGTCCCTCAGAGTCCCAAATAAGACAGGTGGTACACTCCAGCCTCGCTGGTAGTTTAAGGCACTTATTTGTCTCTGTACAAGTAAATGTGAACTCGAGATCCTCCTACAAATTAAAAATGCATTGCACACACAGTAGCACCACACACTGATTTTCAATTGGAACCTGTGGGATCTGAATGATGGAAACACATTCATAGATCTCTGCATCCCATTCAAATAAATGATCAGTTAACACTTAAAGGAGAAATGCGCCAATTTTAGCTGATGTGTAGTTAGAAAAGAGATGGGCTCACCAGACCTCTGTAGCTCGTTCTTTATCTCTGTTTGAGGCTAGCAGCTTGAGGCTAAATTGGCCACTACTTAAATAACACACCTAGATCTCTGACCAAACTGTCAGTGGTGGAGTTGCATTGTGGGCAATGTACACCCCAGGTTTAACAAGGAGAAAGAACACTGGAAATGAAAAAGACTAATCTCTGGTCCTGCTGCTTTACTTTTATAGGGCCCTATGATATCCGCGATTCCATCTAGGATTTCCATGATGCAGAAATCATTGATGGAATCGTGGAATTTGATAATAAAAATGGAATCAACCGTAAAATGCGGGATATCATGGAATTTGCCAAAAGGTGGATGCAACTTATAAAAATCAGGGTTTTCCCTACTATTATAAGTGTTTTGTAACAGTGCCTAAGGAGAATGAACAGAAAAAAAAACTGCTGAGTGTTTTGGTGTTATTTACATTGCACGCTCAGTGTTTCCACTTAGTTGAGTGGTTTGGCCTGGTGGGGGGATGATTAGCAGCCACACATTTCTCTGTCATCTATTTCTCTGTGTAGCGTCATCAGGTTAGGCTAACCCATTGTTGCAACTTTGGAGCTAACTCTTTCACTTTTCCTGCAGTTAGGTAAACAACAAACGTGACTTTTCTTGGACTTGACAAGCTGCAGCATTTATTAACTGACACACTGTAGTCTGTACTGTACATTTACTGCCAGATTGACAACTTACTGCTAACCTTTTCCTCTGCTCTGCTCGCATTCACTGTTACTTTTCTGATGCTCGCTCGCTCTCTTAACCACTCACTTGCTTAGCACTGCCCTATTCTTTAAAAGGAGCTACGCTACCAAGAGTTTCCCAGGAAACGACACAGACGTTGATTCACATTTTGAAAAAGCGCTGCTCAGAAGCTCGTAAACACTATTGAGGCCTGTACTATTATAGGGGAAACACTGACGCTGCTACAGCAGCTTCTGTCCTCTGTGTGTCTGTGTTCACTTGCGGGCAGGGCTTAGCTTCTCCTCGGTTCCTACAGCTGGTTAGTGGCTTCACCCTGACTCTGTTATTTTGTGATGATATTTTTTATGGTGCACAGAGCGATCACTCACAAAAATGTGAAGGATTACTTTAGGCCATAACGCTTACATATCTCTTTCACTTTTTCATGCTAATGCCTGAATGTACTGTGTATTGAAGCACTTTTTGATTAAAAAATAGTGCCATTTTGTGTTGCAGCATTACAAATTGATTGATATATATTAATTTCATTCAATGTATTATTTTTAAATTTTATGATTAAATTTTGATTACTTTCTTATCAAATTGTTGGAATTATATTCATCAACCACATGATTGGACACTACCTCTGATGACAAAATGCACCAAAATTATAAAACATAGAATTCAGGAAAATTAAAACGGAAAACACAGAATTTGGGAAAAAATAAAACAGAATCCAGAAAAAATTAAAACATATTTCATAGGGCCCTATTTTTGTTATGTTTATAGAAATGTAATGCCTAAATAGGTAGTGTACTCTTTGTACATCTTCATGAATGCAGCACATTGCATAGCAAAACTTTGCTAAAGATTCAGTTCAAGATGAAGATAACAGACTTCAAGAACAGGAGGAGTTTTAAAGGTAATGCACACACTTTTTACTGCCACATACTTTTTATCACCTATTCTCTTACTCCCTCTTAGGAAGATGGAACATGTCACTACAAATAATGTCAAAGGCTTTATGTCATATAAGCAGAGACATTAACTGTGGATATGTGCTCATTGCAGGAGATCACCCTCTACCCTGACAAGCATGACTGTGTGCGGGACCTTTTGGAGGATTGTGAACAGACAGTGGAGCTCTCTGAAAAAGGCTCTGAGAAGCTCAGGTACTCAACCTGCAAGAGAGTGTGTGTGTGGTGGGGGGGTCGTTTCTCTGATCACGACCAAGCACACACTGAGATCAGCAAGCTCTTCTTTTCTCATCTGGTCTGCCCTGGGCTGCAGATTTATGAATACACACATAATACTTCCTGTCACTGCTTATAATTAAAGCTTTTCACTGACCAACCATTGGAAGGTGTTTATTGTGAAGAAGCTGAAGTTATCCCACCTTATGGATTTTTGGCATATGATGGTGCACATGCAAATAATTCAAAAAGTAAAGCTGGTAGTACACCCCTAAATAAAACAGGCTACCAGACCACCTTTCTATGTTGTTTTCCTCTTACCCCTCCCACTCTGATTCATTAACATGCATGGACTTAATGGATTTTTTCTTCCACAGGTGTCCCCAAACAGTCCAAGTCTCAGACGTGTTGGAGGGTCCATCCTCTGGGCCCTTTGCTGGCTTCAATCTGGATAGGATGGACCTTGATCAGCTAAAGAGAGAGAAAATAAAAATGCAATTGAAAGTCTTAAAGTTACAAGAGGAATACTACACCCTGCAAATAAAGAAATTTAAACAATGAAAGCATGTCAATATAACCTAATTGTAAAGTTGACTAATTCACTCCCACAGCTTTATTATTAATTGCATATTATTGTCAACTTTACCATCATCATTTCCATCTGTGTCTGGTCTCCCACAGTTGAAGGCATAGCAATTTACTTATATTAAACTCCAAACAACTGCTTGGGATCACATTTTGGTGGCAAGTTTTAAAGAACTTTGACATCATGTTTTTAAGGCCCTGTTTTTCCATTATGAAATTGGATGCAAACAACAAAGCAAGTGATGTGTCGTTGTCATGTAATCCCAACACACCTGTCTCTGAAATGTGCATGTCTTCGCCTGAATGAACACCATCTCCTAGTATTTATTTTACACTGCCAGGCCAGATATAACTTGCAAACAAGATCTCAAAGGATAGGTGTCACATAAAGATTGGATTAAAAAAAAGGTTTAGACAGCTGTGGACCTCACTTTATATATAGTATGTAGTAATGTAGTTATTTCCTGCATTAAGATAACAAATTGCTTTCACCTCCTTTAACAGTGGGAGCAAAAATTAGTCCCCCTGAGAACTTTGGGCCAAATGAGGCAAATTTTATACTCTGAGCCAGATATGTACAATGTACAATAAAACAAACTTGACCTACATCCTTTTGCTCTACTGTCACTCATTGTAAAAAATGATTGGATAGTGCACTAACATGATCAAAGATTTGCATCAAATGTGTAGTTTTTGAAGTAGCCCAGCATTGTCTATAGAGGTCCGTGTACTTGGCGGCCAATGGATTTTTCATTTTGAAATGAGAACCAGCCATTTAGTAATAGGAAAACAAAAAAAACAAAAACAGAAACGACCCGTTATCTGACTTTTATCTGATGTGTCAGAAATCAAGAATTGAAATACTTATATGGAAATTTTCTTTCTCAATTTTGTGTTAATTTTTTTGTTGTGACCCCGAAGTTGCACCCACAAGATTAACAATCTGTGTACGAAGCATTCGTATTCGTATTCATGTGACATAGCTGAAGCCAGTGGAGTCACCCCCTGCTGGCCATTAGAAAGAATGCAGGTTTAATACACTTCCACGTTGTCTTCACTTTTCAGACTAGGAGCTACCTGCTTGGTCAAAACGATAGACGGTAAAAAATATGGACGTAGCCACTGTGACATCGCCCATTGGTTTCTGAAGAACGGTTTTGAAGTTTAAAGTGGGCTGCTCCATCCATTGCCATCTTGGCAGTGCCTGACTCCGCCTAACTCCCAGCTAATCCAAAATGGGCAAAGAGATGGAGCTGAGGCAGGCCGAATGAAGTGTGGTTGCCGAAACATGCTACCTAGCAGCTACATTATAAATTATGCATTACATATGGCTTAATAAAATTTAAACGGATGAGTTATAAAAAAATTCACCCCCCCCCCCCCCCCCGTACAGTTGTCATGAAAGGGGAAATTAGTTATCAAGACCAAAACCTTTTTTTGCACCAGGCTGTAAACATGTCTATTTCTGCTGTAAAGTTGGGCATTTTAACATGAGGATCTATGGGGATTGACTCGCTTTTGGAGCCAGCCTCATTTTCACAGAACTGCAGTTTTTGGCACTTCCGCATTGGCTTCATTATTCAGTCCTGGAAGTTGCCACTTGATCAAAATTTAGTATATGGCTGGACCGTGTATGGTCAATGTGCAGCTCTATGAGACCCGAGATTGGCTGCGTGCAGTCTGTTCCGGATTGTCTGGGCAGTGAGCCGTCAGCCATATCATCCTGCAAACCTTGACTGCAAATCTGTAGAAGACAGCATACAGTACCTAAGTGCTGACAGAGCAAGGAAACGGTCTTCTTGGGGTGTCGTCTTCTTGGGACGCCCACTCTCTGACATCCCCCATTATATGGAACTTGGCCGTCACTTTGGAGATGGTACTAGGGTTCACTCCAAATAATGCTGCAACTTGGTTTTGCGGAACACCAGCTTGAAGTTGCCCTATTGCACGGGCCCCATCCAGATCAGTCAAATGTGGCATGCCAATTCTTGGATCACACACCGACTGACCACTGTAGCAGGGCCCATGTTCACAGGTGCTGCCAATCAGGCACCTGATTGGCAGCACCTGGGGGTACCAGAAGCTCAAAACAAGAGTCAATAGCAACAGCAAAATAAGCTGTTTGGCATTGGCAGAGAAGATTTGGCAAATTTTTCATGGGCGCAACCCACATACTCAGCTCTGCTGCTCATCCCACAAATGCATGTTCCTTACAAATGTGGCAACATTTAAAACTGGCCTTAGGGGTCAAAGTTACGGCATCCCCTGCCAAGAAGACACCCTTTTTTCTTTCTATGACCCTCTGAAGTTCTGGGATGGAGCTGTAGTCTTTTGCCTCCTTCAGTATCTGAAATATAAGAATGACAAGAACAGAAATACTCTGAACCTACTAATCATTCTCAATTTGTATTCTTCTGTTTAAACATCAAAAAACTACTGAGGTATTTAACACAATTTATGTTCAGTGGTGGTGTTGTCTTTTCCAGATAACTTGAACTGACTCAAACTGAAATGTTTTCAGTTTGATAAAATAAATTATCCCCTGTAAATATATACAGTTTTACTTGACCCTGCTTCTCAGCAGAGCTAATCTGAGTACAAGAAACCAAACATCATCTTAAAAAAATCAAACAAACAATATGACTACTTGGTGTGGAAATGTACCAACTTTTCTCATCTGTCTGACAGTGACTTGCCATCAATACTGGAATACTGGACCATCCTATGTGTTGTTGGTGCTGATGTTTCTGTTGAACCATCTTCCTGGTATCTGCAAGAAAACAAAAAAATATAAAACTGATCTAAGACTGCTCAAGGTGTTATTATCAGGTCGCATAAAGCTGCTGATGTGTTCGGACACAAGGGAAGCACAGATAGCGTGGCTGTCAAGGTTGGATGTTTCTCATAAATGAGATTTTAGCAATATCTAATTAGTATTGTTAGCTGACAACAGCAGCCTTATTATTGAGGAAAACACCAACATGTCAGCTAAATGCTCATTAGCCATTAAAAGCAGCCATTTTTCTACAAAGTCTACTTCTTAACCCAACAAGCATAACCTTTACTTAGCAGCAGTGCAGTGTTGGCAACAGCACTAACAGCAACTGTGGTTGGTAAGTGTGTGTATGAGGAGCAGGATGATTGATGTTGATTAACCACCTGTGATTGGTTCTTTTTATTTGGGCCGGTAGGTTTTTACTAATGGAGTTTACAGCGCTGGGCAAGGCCAGAGAGACTGGATTTTTTTCACAGAGTACTTGTAGATGTCTGTCAGGATATGATAAGAATCTCAGCACATTTAACAAAAAGTGTTTTTGATGTGATTTTTTATAAAAGTTATCTACAGCACCTTTAATACTTGCATTACTGCGACTGTGAAACCCATTGGAGCATATAATACATGCGCTATTTCCTGATTATAAATGACCATAAAGCTGTTAATTTAGCCAAAATGTTTAAAATTATTATCGATGCCTTCTGTACAACATGGCTTTTTTCATCATTCCAGTGGCTATAAGATATAAATGATTTGTATGTAGATACTATGGGGCCAGCTATGCTGACAAAAGATGTGTTCTTCACTAAGCAAGCAGCATATGGAGTTTTCTTGAGAATAATGTACCCAGCGTCATCTTTACTTCATGGTAGGTCACTATGACAAACTGTCAGCCATAGAGGCATATAAGTAGACAAACAGATGTGTTCTTCCTATGTTGATTGTGTCATGCACTGTGTCATATTTGTCAAGTCTGTTTTAAAACAATACTGACATGCCCATATGCAAGATTCTTGGTTGCTGTAATTGTTCCCACTGTCCATACTGGCCACAAAGAAATCCCTCCCTAAAGCTCCTTGTTTGCTGCAAAAAAGCATCATAAATTTCAGACCAAGCTAAAATTAGGCTGTAGCAGTTTGAGATAGACAAATAAATACCAAAGTTTTGGTATCTTAGGCAATTATTTGCCTCTTTGTGCTTCTGTGTTTGCTTGCTGAGCTGCAGTGGAGGGATTGCGGGAATTTGGTAAAAATAATAATAATTTTGGAAGATATCCACTGGATTTTTTCAATTCAGACCAATGAAGCTTCATATTGTATTACAGTAGACATGAAAAAAATCAGAACCCGTCCTGAAAAAAAAATTAAATCCATTGTGTATGACTTGACATGCAGTTTAACAACTTTGCTCCCAGCAGTCAAAAATGTCACTGAAAAAATTCAGACAATATTGATCAAACTTGTATCTGAAAAAAAAAATCTATTTTTACGCTGTAAGCATTTGAGGTAAATAGTATTGAAATCTTTTGGAATATCTTGGTATTGTATTGACTCTTGTATGACAATGAGCTAAAAACTAAAGATCAACAACGTGGTAAATCCATTATGTTTCAGAGTGTAAGTCAGCCCAAACTTTATTTTCTCTTGTAAGGTTTTAACACCCATGTTCAGCTTATGGTGGTATTTGTACATAGTAAAAGCAATGTGTTTTATATTTTAGTACACACACTGCACTACATAACATGGTACATCTCATTATGAAAATGAACATTTAAAATAATGAAACTGATTCATTTCCTCAGTACACAGTATTTTCTGTGTACCGCTGTTGAATTTCTGAGGCTTTGAGCTACTTTTTGTTTTTTTGTTGCTACATTGTTTTTTTGTGTGTGTGTACATTTTATTATATAAGGCAGAATAAAGAGGCTGTTCAGTTTCTCTGAGTTTGGAAAAAGATAGTCATACAAATTGCTCTTTCTTCCTCTTCTTCTTCATCATCATCTTCATCAAAGTATTTTTACTCTGCATCTCTGCTGACTATGTCCAAGTTGTCATAGTTGGGCTTCTCATTCGCCTCACAAATAAAAAACACACACACACACAATTTACACAAAAGCAACGTTAAATTTTCTCAAGGCAGCTTATCAAAAGGTTCGGTGACATCTGTTTGTGCAAACACAGGATCCTGGTGTATATTGTTGGTCATACACATCATTTATCTCACAGTGAACTAAAATTTAAAGCCCCAGTATACAGTATGTTTAAGTTCAACCAGCAAAAGTATAAACCAGAGCATATGATTTACTTAAGACAACTTTAACACTATCATTAGTTCACTATTAGTTAGCTACTATGTTGTCCCTTCATTACTTTGTGTAATAGAATCCCTATCAGTATGTTGCTGAATGCAACAAGTTACAACTTATTCTAAGAAGGTTATTAAAAATCCTAAAATGCAAGGAATCACTAAGGGACCATTTAACAGGCGAGCATGAAGCCAAGTCCTATAAGAACGTTTTTTAAGCGTATTTTGAAGAGCCAGTCCCAGTTCCCAGTCATCTGGGAATCGCTGATAGAGGCAGATAGGGCAGCACATACACTGCACATAACACTTCTGATACATTAAATTTCACTGCTTGTTTATACTTAGCAGTATGCAAATATCCAAAGGTGGTTGTTTTATACTTTTTATTTAATCATTGTACTCTGAAAGTATATTTTGATGCACCTAATGTAACAGCCTTTATATAAGGATGTGTGGGACACATTCACACATTGACCTGTGTACACATACATGTCTGTGAAGATTCTCAGGAGGAGGGTTGAATCAAGGGCAACTGGACTTTGTTGTAGATACTTGAAGATGTTTCGGCTCTCATCCAAGGGACTTCTTCAGTTCTAACTGACTGGGGAGTCAGTTAGGGAGTCCCAGGTATTTAACCTCTGTGGGGTCGTTATCAAGGTCACTGATTCCACTTGGTTCATTAGTGCTCCTGGCTGTTGTAACGACAGTTGTTTGAGTCACCTGAGGCCAAGTGTAAACCACATTCATAGGAATTGTCACAAAGTAAAAACTGTTCTATTTAAAATTTATACTTAAGTTCTACATTATATTGTCTATTTATGATTCCCTAGTGTGAGTTTTGCATGTCTTTCTTGTGTTTTTTTGTTGATCTTGATTTGATTTGTTTTAGTCATATATTGTAATTGTAATTAGATTTGTTTCAGTGAATATTGTAATAAACAAAAAGCATGTTTGTGTCTTTAGAACCATCGCTGCACATGTATTCACTTATTTATCTATCTATCTATATATTTCTTTCTTTATTTTTTAGGGGGGTGTGGGTGTTGGGGGGTGAAGCTCACCCGGGGCACCAGATGTGCTAGGGCTGGCCCTGCTTTGGTAGTCATGTTTCTCCCTGGGCTACTGCAGCCATGTCTGGGCTCTAATAGTCTGGCGGTTTTCCCAAGCATACTCCAACAATGAAGCAAGAGCGTCCCCTCGTGGACAAAAGGACCCACTATCAAATTACAACATAAGAAACATCACATGGATTATAGGCCATAAACATTACATTGTGGACTGTTCTTAGGCCTAAAAAACAAAAAGAATAAAATAATGTATATTTGTTTATCCTGTTATCAAACAAGTTGAACACAACTTATTTGAACGGAGGGTACATGGACGTTGTATAAAGTCCCTCTGCGCAGTAAATGGACTGGGATTTCCTGGATCTCTGCAATAGTAGTGTATGAGGTCTAACAAATGGGATTAATCAAATACACCAAAATCGCACTTTGTTCAGTACTTTAGTTTCTGTACACATTCAGACAATAAACTGTTTTCGTGTTTTGGTAAATATGTGATTATAAGGCCCAAATGCAACATGTAGGCTATATTGTCAGTCTCGTAATCAAATTCCTATTCCACACTAAGTGTTATTTGTTTTTCTATTTAATATCCCCTTTTTTCCCAGATGCTCACGCCTGATCCCTATCATGGATGTGAACCTGGCCGGGGATGGGCCAGTGTTTGGATCTCCATGCGGATGTGACATTTCAGAGAAAAGCGCGACCGCCATTTTGAGATTTACAGGCTCAGACTCAACACATCACAAACCACGGGAGGAGCGGGTTGAGGGCCACACAGCTCAGGCTAAACGTTGTATGACCGGGCACATTATTTCACCATACACAAGAGGTTAGCTAGAAATGCAACGAGCTGCCGCGTTTTGTTGTTTATATTGTTAGAGGCGGTTTGGGGGAATCGGTTTATGTCGGGCTGTGGCAACTCTCGTCTCCGCGAACTTCCAAATTAACATTAGTGCTATTCCGTATTGGAAATTGGTTTGAATGGATAGCTTTTTCCTCCGCTCTCCCCCAGACGAGGGACAATCGGAGGAGCACACGGACTGGGGATATCGCAGGCAAAGTTGTTGAATGTGTGTCTATAGCAAATGAGCCTTTGTTTTCATTGTTGTTGTACCTATATTAGCAGTTGGCTGCCTAGTGTCAGGTAGCTTAACGCTAGCTATAAGCAGGGTATTTGTTCCTCCAGGTGCAGGTCGTGCTGCGAGTTGTCTCATTGCCCCACATTTCCCGGGGTAAAGCCGGATCGATTTAGCTAGTTTCAGCGGGCCTCCCTATTCGGAGCCCCGGCCCATCCATCCCAACCCCCCCTCCCCTCTCCCCCCTCCCCCCCACCGTCAGCCAGCGACTCGCACCCACCAAAGGCGCCGAGATTGGGCGAATAGCGAGCAAATACGTCCGCGTTTCTCTACCCGCTCCCCCGCCGACCTCCCCTCCTCACTCCCCGGCGCTGACAGCGGACAAGGCCGAGGTCGCGACAGAGCAGGCCCGGCCGCCGAGGCTCGACCTGTCCACCCCACCTCCGCATCCTACCACACCTCACCAGCAGCCCAGAACCCGGTTCCCCGCCGAGCCGGCCCTGGACAAGGTCGAGGGTAACAGAGATAGCAGGGAGCACCGCATCACCACCACAACAACAGCTGCCAACATGAACCACCACCATCACCACACGCAGCAGCAGCAGAAAGCCGGCGAGCAGCAGCTCAGTGAACCGGAGGATATGGAGATGGAAGGTAAGACATGGCCCCACGCAGCGTGAGCGAGCACTTTACAATATTATTTACTATAATTTAACAGCCGCACGAGAATTGCATGAAGTTGTATTTGTGCAAGCGGAGCCGAACTTTACAGTAAACACAAGGCCCGAAGCTAGCTAGGATAGCCGGCTGCATTTTTGCTGATTGTGCGTCCGTTGCAGCATACTTCTGTAGAGCTGACCTCATTTGCGTTATAAGCTCGCTAGCTTGTATTTCTCTTTGTATATTCACACATATTCGAGAAGAGCTGTTCGTTCATCTATAATTTACTGTTAAAAGAGTAGCCACACAAATGATTCATTCGGATCAGTCACTGTATTTCTTCATAAACTGTTAAGATTTTGTTCATGTTAGTTTGCTGTAATAAGTTATCAGATGCGGTTTGCCAAATTATCACCGTTGATCATGGAGTTCCAGAACTAATAGAGTTCATAACCTAGCTAAATGTTTGTAAACACTGTGGTTGTTATCTTGCAATTAACATGGAACCATCGCTAGGTAAATTAATCTTGCTGCTCTGCCTGCACTGTGGGCTCTGGGTGAATTTTGACAGTTTCGGCACCTGCGTTCATCGTCAAAGTTGGGTATTCCGTACATAAAGTTAACAGTAGCATCTCTAGTCTTACTGATAACGTTCAAAGAATGCCCGTTAATAACCGTTCGATACAGTAAGTTAACGCTAGTGTGTTAGCATCGTGTTTGATGGCTTGTACACGATATGCGGGCCTGCATATATCGGTTAACGTTGCAGGGTAAAATGTCAGTTGGCCCGCTAAAGTGTGAAGTCCATAAAATTGTAATAATTTTAATTTATGTAGCAAATACGTTTAGTGCGGACAGCGTCGGTTATCTGTTTTGTTACCCTATGTGTTAAGCTGGTAAAAACGTAATGAACATTGCTAGCGGGGCAGCTAACTGCAAGCTAGGCAACTAGCTTCAAGGCCCGTTTCGGTGCGTTCATTCGTTGGCTAGCATGCTAGTTAGCTGATCAGCTAACGCTGGCGGAGGGGGGTGTGTGGCGTTCCAAAATGGTGGCTTGTATTTTGCAACGTTCAATTTGGCTGTTGCTCGAATGCTAGGCCTTGAACATTTGCCTCACGTAATCTTTTTCCGTTGTCTCAAATTGCTATCTAACAGTATAATGTACATACTCTGGTTGATATTTTTTCTCTAGCAGTAATCCTAGTTTGTTGGCTGGTACTAGTGATTCCAGCTAATGTTAGCTAATAACGGCCTGCAGATGAATCTGTGGCTAGTGTTTGCTAGATAGCTAAGTGGCTAACGCAGATGCGTCAATCCTGATTTGCAAAATTGACAATGATATAAGAAGTTTAGCCATTCAAGTAGAGGTAACGACAATCTAAAACGCTGCATGAAAACAATGCTTTAGTGTAGTCGTTTGTTAGTTTACATGTTGACGTTTGACAGTGTGTTATGTGAAACGTGCGGCAGTGCTGGCAAGTAGCGGTAGTTGCCGCTGCGGTAACGTTAAGCCAGGCCCGCACAGGGGCAGCGCGGGGATTTGCTGCTTCATTGTATGGAAGACCAAACGGCATGGAGCTCGCCATTTTTAATGATTAGTGTTTTTGTTACTCCGGTTTGGAGTCAGGACCACCTCTGCTCGGGAATAGCAAGCGTTTTAAACACAAAACATCCGTCCCTCCAACATTTTAATTACGTTTTTTACTAATGTCAACTTTGGACCGATTAGAGGCGTGTGGGAGCCCTCAGCATCACTGCGTCATTTAGTCCTAGTGATTTTATTATCTGTTCTCTCTCTCTCTCTCGCTCTCTCTCTCTCTCACACACACACACTGTTACTTGTTATTCAGTAGGACACAATAATGCTCATCTTTATGATCTGCAGAAATAAGCAAATAGAAACAACCAGAGTTACTATTTTCATTTTTCAGTTATTCATTTTATTACTTGTCACATTAGTAGCAGGTGCTCTCAAAAGACTCCCTAACCCCTTAGTTGCTGGTTCACTCTCCATGGGTAGTCTCCCAGTGCAGCCTTACAAGGACAGTAAACAAGTTGACATAGTAAACTCTTCACTTTTTCTCACTGCATATAGCAACACAGACCACATTATTTTCATGGTTTGAGGCTCCATACAGTTGCAGTGGCATTACTCCATCCTCTGCTCTGCATAGCTCAGCATATTATCTGTTTTGCCATATCAATGAGATTATGATGTCAGGATGTTACTGTCATATGGTCAGTCCAATTTTTATGCCTGTATTAGCTCTCCAAAAATGTTGAAAATTATGGAGATGAATAGAAAATGATCTAATTATTACCATTTGAAAAAAAAAAACAACTTTTCACAAAACCCCACTTCTAGTAGAAAATGATGATGGGTTAAGATTAGTATGCTAGTAAACAAATTTTAAGTCAAGATTTCATTCAGTGATATTATCTGTTCTTCAAGATACTGTTTTAGAGGTGTTTCACACCTCTTTGGTAAATATTCAGAAAGTAGAGAAACTGAGCTCAGTGTGGACCGATTCATCCAACAGCATTTTAGCCTCTCAGTGTGAAGTCATTGTAACAGGATTAGCTGTGCTGTTTTAACCTTGTTACTTTAGGTTAAACACACATCTGGGTTTTTTTTCAGTTTGCACAGCATAAAGTTGTCTCAAAGGAGAAAATTTTTCGTGATGATTGAACAAACTTTTACTTGTAGTTTTCAATCCACAAGGAAAGATTAGAATGCTATGTTGGCACTCCGCAATTTGAATAGAAAGATATGTCTGTACTTTTTATAAGCAGTTTGTGTTATGCTTGTAGCATAGCACATATTCAGTTTAATTAGTGATGTTTTCTTGGAAATCTATTTGAAAATAATAAGTCAGTCTGTAGAGATGCATGTGAATTTTTTTTTCTACCCCTTCCAGACACCTGCATAGTTTGTAACTTCTACATTAAGCCTATGTGGTATTTTTGTCCGATATGAAATCCTACATCCAGCTCATGCAGGTTTCAGTGACTGATCTGTTAGTCCATATTTCTCTGAGGTTTCAGGTTAGACTGACTCAGTGGGCAGGACAAGAAGTTGTCACAGGGTTGACTGACAGCACCCATTAGCAGGGTGTAATCCACTTGGGGAATCGAGGTCAGTCTCCTGGACATGGAGGACTCGGTCAGTAAACGTTACCTGGAGACACACAACTGACACTACTGTGTCTGTCAGCCCTGAGGAAGACAAGGAACTCAGATACACATGTGTAAGAGTTGTACTGACACAGCAACACATTTAGAGACACTGTGCTTGAGTGATCATATTAATACTGTATATTGTTTCTTTAAGGTGTGGCCTCTGGACCATTACTATTATCATCACAGGATCCAGACATATTTCAGTCACTCCTTGAAGTCTCCACATAGCTCCTCTTGATTGTGTCATCATCGTGTTTTGATAGATGAGACTGTGCATCGAGCCGTCTCATGATTTGGCTGGGATAATTGTCGTCCTTTGTGCGCGTGTGTTTTTGTTTGAGCGATGACTTGCAGCTTAATCCTGCATTGTGTCCATAATTACCCAGGCTACTGTAATGTTGCATGGTCTTTGTTACACACACACACACACACACACACACACACACACACACACACACACACACACACACACACACACACACTCTCTCTCTCTCTCTCTCTCTCTCTCTCTCTCTCTCTCTCTCTCTCTCTGTTGCCCTCGCTCTGTTAGACTGGGAAAGGAGACCTGTCATGCTGTCTCAGCAGGGTTTTCCCAGTAAAATGTTTGAAAGGGGAAGGGAAGGATCACTGCATGGAAATGGAGACAGTAGATGTAGAATAGTTCAGTTTTGTTTTGTTGTTGTTTTTCCAATCAAAAAATGTTCCGTCTTAATTGATGCTGTTTTTTTTAAATACCTGCTTTTTAAAAGGTGTATATATACACCCATCAGCCATAACATTAAAACTACCTGCCTAATATTGTGTAGGTCCCCCTTGTGCCACCAAAACAGCTCTGACCTATCGTTGCATGGACTCCAAAAGACCTCTGAAGGTGTTCTCTGTTATCTGGCACCACAACGTTTACAGCCGATCCTTGAAGTCCTGTAAGTTGTGAGGTGGGGCCTCCATGGATCAGACTTCTCTTTCAAGCACGTCCCACAGATACTTGATTGGATTTAGATCTGGGGAATTTGGAGGCCAAGGCAACCCCTTGAACTCTTTGTCATGTTCCTAAACAATTCCTGAACAATTTTTGCAGTATGGCATGGTGCATTATCCTGCTGAAAGGGGCCACTGCCATCAGGGAATACTATTGCTATGAAGGGATGTACTTGGTCTGCAACAATGTTTAAGTAGGTGGTATGTGTCAAAGTAACATCCACATGAATGCCAGGACCCAAGGTTTCCCAGCAGAACATAGCCTCTGCTGGATTGCCTTATTCCCTTAGTGCATCCTTGTGCCATCTCTTCCCCAGGTAAACGACGCAAACACACCGGGCTTTCCACATAATGTAAAAGAAAACGTGATTCATCAGACCAGGCTACCTTCTTCCATTGCTCCATGGTCCAGTTCTGACACTCATGTGCCTATTTTAGGTGCTTCTAGTGGTGGACAGTGGTCAGCATGGGCACTCTGACCGGTCTGCGACTACGCAGCCCCATACACAGCAAGCTGTGATGCACTGTGTGTCCTGACACCTGTCCATCATAGTCAGCATTAACTTTTTCAGTACTTTGTGCTACAGTGGCTCTTCTGAGGGATCGGACCAGATGGGATAGCCTTTGCTTCCCCCATGCATCAATGAGCCTTGGGTGCCCATGACCCTGTTGCAGGTTCACCGGTTGTCCTTCCTTAGACCACTTTTAGTTGGTACTGACCACTGCATACTGGGAACACCCCACAAGACCTGCCGTTTTGGAGATGCTCTGCCCCAGTCTTCTAGCCATAACGATTTGGCCCTTGTCAAAGTCACTCAGATCCTTACACTTGCCCATTTTTCCTGCTTCCAACACATCAACTTCTAGAACTAACTGTTCACTCGCTGCTTAACATATCCCATCCATTGACAGGTGCCATTTTGACGAGATAATCAATGTTATTCACTTCGCCTGTCAGTGGTTTAATGTTTTGGCTGATGAGTATATATTCACAAAATTTAGGCAAAATAAGGTTTTAAGAACTTGAATAATAACCACTTGAATTTTCCCTAACTTTGATAACCAAACCATGAAACTACATTATCCTAAGTATTGAAAGAATGTGATAGAGTTGAACTAGCTTGTATATTCATATTTTTTTATTAATAAAATTGTGTCAGTAATCTAGCAGATTATCTGTTTTAGGATTGAATGACCATTCAGTGTATTGCTGAGTTTTTTCTGTTCCTGGATTATGACTGGTAAATATGGATTAAAATGAATACCTAGTCAGACAGAAACTTTTTTCAGCTCTTGATGTCATATTTAATTGATCTTTCTAGGAAAATTGTCATTTTGTGACCTTCCACACAGAGTTAGATAGTGGCCTCTTGCTCATATAGTACAAGTAACAATGTTGAATACAGGTCTCTACCTATCATGGTACCTGCTACCCATACAGTCTTATTAAAATGTTCTCTTTGTGCAGCTGGAGACACAGACGACCCTCCAAGAATCCCGGCCAACCCAGTGATCAATGGTAATGTTGCCATGGCGGATGGACACAACAACACAGAGGAGGACATGGAGGATGGTGAGGAGCATGTGCACTTACACAAACAAACACAATTTAAAAACATTATACTCTCTTGCTTGTTTCAACGCTGTGGAAGAAAATGTTTGAAGTAATGATCTAGGTTTAACATCATTTTGTGAATGATTCAGTTGAATTGTCTGTGTTTTTTTTTGTCTTAAACTAGGTTTCAAAAACATTCATATCCAATGACCACTTGTACCAGGTCAATGACAGCTGGAAGAAATCTGTTCCTCTGTTGAACATAAACCCTTCCCGTTTTCGCCCCTCACCCACCATCTTTCCACAGACACCAGTTGGCGGTCAGAGGCAACTTTCCGGTTTGTGGTAGAGCGCTTCAGCCGCCTGAGTGAGTCGGTGCTCAGCCCATCCTGCTTTGTCCGGAACCTACCATGGAAGATAATGGTGATGCCGCGCTTCTATCCTGACAGGCCACACCAGAAGAGTGTGGGCTTCTTCCTGCAGTGTAACGCAGAGTCAGACTCCACGTAGGTGTCTTAGTTGGACGAGGGATTTGGGGGATATTGGATAGATACACAGGCACACGCTTAAAATGTTTAATGGTTTTTATTTCTTCTATAACATTAAATGAACAGATTTCAAGTATTTTTCTTTTAAATGGCCACATTTCACAAAATCTGTTTTCAAACTAAGACATCCCTCATTAGTGCTGATTTTTTTTTTTTTTTTTTTTTTTAAATCATTAAATACCTGTAATTTTTGCTGAACAATTGCACACTTTTCTGTGTTTTATAACTTCGAGTCACAGTTGATGCAGTGGTCGACAGAAAAAGACTTAATATCGATTTAAAATAAAATCTTACAGATCTGCATTACAATTCATTGGACACCTGCCAGAATTCTTTTATTTGAGGAAATGCCTTTCATGAGAAAATGGTCAAATTAATTCAAAAATATTTTGTCTCACAATGTGCAGAAATCCTTAAAAAGTAATGGATCTTGTTCTTGGTGTTTCAGGTCATGGTCGTGCCATGCACAGGCCATGCTGAAGATCATCAACTACAAAGACGATGAAAAGTCTTTCAGCCGCAGGATCAGTCATCTGTTCTTTCACAAAGAGAATGATTGGGGTTTCTCCAACTTCATGTCCTGGAGTGTAAGTACAGAAAATTATAGAGAAATTGATCGATGCAGGAGATTTAAAATGAACAAGGCAAATTAATATTAGTAGCCAGTTATGTTTTTCAGATGTGACAAGAACCACATTAGAAACATTGGCTGCCTATTTTAGAGCTGGTAGAGTAAATGCTGTCAAAAATTTAATTTTCATTTGTTTGTTGATTGGGTGGATAAAAGAGGCTGTGCTGGAAGGGCTGTTTTATTTTTGTCCAGCATAATCCAGTTTGCTTATTGTCTATTTGGTCCGCTCTGTTTTTGTTTTTTGTCATGAATAAAGGAAAATAAATAGAAAATATTAATAAATGCTGTTTTTTCTACCCATCCTTATTGATATTAACTGCTTTTGTTGTGTTGCGTTTCAGGATGTTACTGATCCAGAGAGGGGCTTCATTGATGATGACAAAGTCACATTTGAAGTCTATGTCCAGGCAGATGCCCCACATGGAGTGGCGTAAGTAGCTTTTAATTGTCTCTGGGTTTGCGTTTCTACAGTGATCCCAGGATGCATTTTCTTTTGATCATGAATTATAACCCTAACATCCACTTTCTCTCTGTATCCAGCTGGGACTCTAAGAAACACACAGGCTATGTTGGACTAAAGAACCAGGGAGCTACCTGCTACATGAATAGCCTGCTACAGACACTCTTCTTCACCAACCAGCTACGACGGGTATGGTTTTACCTTTGTGTGTCTGTTTGTGTCTTAGCTGAGATTTCCTATATGCTACCCTAAAATGTATATTATATGTGTGCACTAGAGCTTACTCTCAGCATTTGTGTGTTTGTACCCTTTGTCCACATGTTTATGTATCAGGCCAACATACACTGAAATTTGTACTCTAATACAATTCTGATACATACTCTAAATGCTGTTTCATAGCTTTTTCCAATTCTAAAAATGTGTGTTTTATTTGTTGTTAGACAAAGTTTAGAAATGATGTAGGTTTTCACAAAATCGGTATAAATAAGAAGCTCCAATCTAAGAGTCATACCAATTACACCTACTGGACAAATCTTGGTGTGAATCCTCATGACTCTTCTCTTCCCAGGCGGTGTACATGATGCCCACAGAGGGAGATGACTCTTCCAAGAGCGTTCCCCTGGCACTGCAGAGGGTTTTCTACGAGCTGCAACACAGCGACAAACCTGTCGGCACCAAGAAACTCACCAAGTCCTTTGGGTAGTGTATTTAAACAGACTTTTTAAAAAATTGACAGCTCTGTCCTCAGATGACAAAGATGAAGGCTAATTGAGAAGTAAAACCATTATGTAGTGGTTTTGGATCTAGTGGTGTAATTGTAACATTTTTTTCTGTATTTTCTTGTTGGCATTGTAATACTCAAAACATTGAATGTGGGGAGGAAAGTGAGATACTTGAACAGAATTTGCTATGTTTTAATAACATCAAAAAGGTCTTCTCATACAGCTGAATTTGTCTGTCAGTAATTTTATTTTATTAAATGAACAGCCTTTGAAAAACTTGTAATTGTAGTTATCATTGCAATTCAGGACAGTTTCCTCAGTTTATTGTGCTGTCCAATCAAAGATGATTTCTTTTGTAGTGAGCTTGTCAAACTAAGTTCTTTGTAGGATGTTACCTGGAGTTAAGATCAAGATCTGTGACTTGACCTGTAATTGTTGTTTTTTTTCTTTTACTGCATAAAGGTGGGAAACACTAGATAGCTTCATGCAACATGATGTACAGGAGCTGTGCAGAGTGGTGAGTTCTCTTATACTGTCTTAAGGAATATATGTGTGTATGTGTTTGCATGCTGAATAATTGACCTACTGTGCGCATGTGTGTTTCAGCTCCTGGACAATGTGGAGAACAAAATGAAAGGCACTTGTGTTGAGGGAACCATCCCCAAGCTCTTCAGAGGAAAGATGGTGGTATGTTCTCTCTATTTTTCCCTCTCTTTCTTTGTAGAAATAGTAGATATGAGCCGCTTATTTGTTGAAGGTAGAAATTTACAGACTTTTGTATTGCACAGTAATGAAGTGAAGTGGCTGAACTTAAGCAACTCAGCTCAGGATGTAGCCTGTAAAAAGCTCAGTTTAAGAATAGCAGGAGGTAAAATAAAGAGGTGACCCTCTTAGAAATAATATTTTTGACTCAACAGTTGAATCATATAGTCTGACCCCTGTGGGTTCATGTGTGTATCTGTTCTTGCTTTCCAGTCATATATCCAGTGTAAGCATGTTGATTATCGATCGGAGCGGATAGAGGACTACTATGACATCCAGCTTAGCATAAAAGGAAAGAAGAACAGTGAGTACTATCATGAACACATCAACTTCACAGCTCTTCTCAAACAATGGAACTGACTGATTTTTTCAGACAAATAGGACAGCGTCAGTTCAAACCAAGTCTCTGGTGTCATAATGCTACTCTCTGTTTGCCGTTTGGAGGTCCTTATTATCTATATGGATGTTTTTTTTAACTCATACATGCTCTGTTTATTTCCAGTCTTCGAGTCATTCAAAGACTATGTTGCAACCGAACAGTTAGATGGGGACAACAAATACGATGCAGGAGAGCATGGCCTGCAGGTGAGGCTTCACAGTGACTGGATCAAAATAATTTTTGCATCTTTTGCTGTAATTTATTTTACTTTGAACGAGTTTAGTTTTATGTATTTTAATTTTTTCTTTTGTCTCTATATCTCAGTTGAGGTATAAATTAATATAAAGCCAACGTTTATGTCGCATTATCTAATTAAGCAGGACCCTGCTGACTTTGTATTAACTCAGTGCACAACATGAATGTGAGACACTACTCTCTAATTGGAAAACATTTAACAATGCCAGCCGTGCACAGATTTGTTCTCTTAATAATCAGGTGGAAAAGCTGGAAAAGGTTTCTGTTCTGAATTTATGTAGTGTTTCAATGCCAAATCTGAAAAAAACTACTCTGAGGCTTCAGTATTAGCATGGAGGACAAGGAGAAACAATAACAAAAAAAGTATCTGTCCAGAGTGGGTTATCAGACTTGAAAAATGTGTTTGAGTTCAAATAAATTACTTCCCACCGGAAGCATTCAGGGTGAGAGTATGAATGTCAATGGGATGTCCTGACCAGATGCCTGTGTATGTTTGTACTGCAGGAAGCAGAAAAAGGAGTGAAGTTTCTTACCTTCCCTCCAATCCTTCATCTGCAGCTGATGAGGTTCATGTATGACCCACAGACCGACCAAAACATCAAGATTAATGACAGGTAGAACAAACACACCAGACCTCACTCTCACACTCTGTTATCACATGATCATTCTTTTTATTATGATTACATGTCTATTACTTTACAAACATATAAACACACTACCCAGTGTAAAAAGTAGATCTCTCCCCATCACTCTCAAAGACACAATGCGTCAGTGGCCAGTGCTCGGACATTATTTCAAAGAAGGTCTAATCCATATTAACATAGGTAGAAGGAGCCGTCTATTTCTAGAAATAGAACTTGAGCCTGCACTCTCTGAACCGTATGCCTTGACCTCCTTCACCCAGGCAGTGAGAAAGTGAGTCATTGAGAGTATTTCCTGTAGGCTGTATCGCTCTGTTTAAAGCTTACTGGGAACTAATGGTGTTTTAACAATCCACTGGTATAATGTGACACTTGCAGCAACACACACGCACAGACATCCGGAATAGCTAATTTTCCTCTGTAGCATTTCTCACAAGCTGTGAGTCATTCTTGCGACGCTGCCACCAGCACCCGGCCCCCCTAGGGTTTTGTATACGCACACGCACAAATCCAGGGTGTGCAGATGTGGAGTGGTGAACAGGACCGAGGTTACACTCTTGTTTGCTTTCTTTGTATATCTATGTTTCTCCTTCTCTTAATATTGGACCGTTTTTTTCAATCCTCTTTTTCTTCCACCCATCCATCCTTCATTTCTTCCTCTTAATTCTGCCTGCCATTCCCTTTTCTCTCCAATCTCACGTCTCCTATCTTCTCAAACTTCCTCTCTCCCTATCCCCATCATCCATCTATCAATAGGTTTGAGTTTCCAGATCAGTTACCTCTGGATGAATTCCTTCAGAAGCCAGACTCCAAGGACCCAGCCAACTACATCCTGCATGCAGTGCTAGTGCACAGCGGGGACAACCATGGCGGTCACTACGTCGTCTATCTTAACCCTAAAGGAGACGGCAAAGTGAGTGTCAAGGAACCAATAGTGAGAACAATTTTTTTTTTTATACACCTTTCACCAAAAATTCTGTGAGCATGTGTTTTGGAGGGGATGATGGGAATTTTCACATTTGTTCGCTATAGTTTTGAGAAACACTGGCACAATACTGCCGATGTTTGTCTTCAGCTGGGATGAACTATGCCAAGGGTGCTCAACCTCTAGATATGAGATTGACTTTCTCATCATAAGCACACAGTGGATTTCTACACTGGTCTAGTAAAGAGCTGACATTAGATACAAAGACAAATTCATCAGTCTAAAATCTTCAAGGATATTTCAGTCAGGATATTTTACCACATTAAATACGTACATTAAGAATGAAATTCAAATGAAGAAAGCAATTATGGAGAGCTTAGGAGTAACAACTAAAATGATGAATATGCAGAAATTATCAGTATTAAGGAATGTCTAACTGGAACTCTATATATTATAGCTGTATAATCTATATCCATATATACAGACCCATACCCACATGTTGTTGTACTTTTTTGTGTGGACATTATGCCCATAGAACATTGTTTATGTTGCAAAGAAATGATGAAGATGCCAGATCCAAGATACAGATGTTTTCTAGTGAGTTGTTGTTCCAAAAATATACAAAGATGTTAAAAACCAGGTGGAGCATTCAATGAGCTACCCATTTAGATTTGCAGAACAAATGCTTAACAATTGTTAGAAAGATAAGCTGCTTGACAGAAGGGTATGTTGCCACTTCATGTCAAAGAAAGGATCACTAACATGAATCCAGCTTTAGTCACTCACTACAAATTATGTAGCATGCACATTATGCATGCTACATAATTTCAACTGCAGAGTACAGTCTCTGTATTACCATTTTTTCCTCTATATGTAGTGATAAATATGCAAATCTGGAGAAGCTGCATGTCTACAACCTATTCACACTCCTCACTACTCACCCAACACCTTCAGCCACTCCCATTGACCTACTCAACCCCTCATTCTCGCAGGTTCAATTTAGGGTAATGTTGTTCACTACATGATTGATAGATGAGGCCAACTGGTTGAGCACCCCTGTAATAATCATTCCTTTAAGAAGAGTTTTGCAATGTGTCATACTGCTAAAAGATATACGCATCCTGTCAGTGTGTATGTTTTATCATAGTTTTTGTTATTAAAACATTTGATGATCAGTTAAAGTTGATCAGTTGATATTGGGATTGATTAAAAGCATGTATTAAGATGACTTGACATAAATGGTTGTCTTAAGTACCTTGTGGTTTTCTTCTCTCCTCCCCTCTCCTTTCATGCTCCCCTCCTATCCTTATCCTCTTCTTCCTCATCTCTTCTTTTGACCCCACTCATCCTCCTTTCACAACCACCTCCTCCCTCTGTTTGTCATTCTTTGTCTCTATTCAGTGGTGTAAGTTTGATGATGACGTGGTGTCGCGGTGCACCAAAGAGGAGGCCATAGAGCACAACTATGGTGGGCATGACGATGACCTCTCAGTACGCCACTGCACCAACGCATACATGTTGGTCTACATCCGTGAGTCCAAGCTCAGTAAGTAACATTCTCCTTCCTTTTTGTCCTTCAGCCAAATATCTTAAAAAGGCTTGTGTCTGAAAAACTGTCCCATAAACAGGTGAAAAGTTCTACCCAAGTGCCCCAACCGATGTGTTATCAAGTACAAAACTACAAATATATGAAGGGTGTGGGAAAATTTATTTCCACAAAGGCTGCCTCAGTTTACTGTCATAGCTATTTTAGTAAACACAGATAAGTTACAGTCTTGCACCCTGTCTGCCCTGTGATTCTCACCTGGACCTCTCCCTGTATTCCAGGCGAGGTGCTTCAGCCGATGACTGATGTGGATATCCCCCAGCAGCTTGTGGAACGTCTGCAGGAGGAGAAGCGTGTGGAGGCACAGAAGAGGAAGGAGCGCCAGGAGGCTCACCTCTACATGCAGGTCCAGGTAGGGATTCAGGACTTCTGTTCACGTGCTCTTAGTTGCTATTTACAGACCTGGAGTACCTTGGTGGCTGTTTAATTTTAGAACTGTACTGGTGTAGAGCCGCTTTGTGCAAACTAGGAAGGAACCTAGCTGTCATTTTGGCTTTATTAAAGTTTTACAGAATGGAAGGTACAATACAATCCTTCATTTTTGCTGCATTGCTTTGATTTAGGTAGGAAAAGGTAGGAAAGTCACACTAATTCAGTGTCAACATGGTGAACTTGCAGATTGAGCTCTTGCATACTGTGATGTGAAGGATGCTGCTCATTACATTAAGCCTGCAGTGGTGCAGGACTGCTAAGATATAGAATTGAGATGGGACTGTGGCAGTTGCAGTGTGGTTGAGATGACAAGAAAAGCTGCAAGTGATAATGAGGAAACGGTTTGTTAAAAGATAAGAGGTTTATCCTGTTCAAAGATGTTAGCAGCACTGACTTTATTATTTAGCTGTAAGTGAGGACAAAAGGCTAATTTCTCTCATTACTTTGCTCTGGAGAGGATCAAACAAATGAGAGGAGAACAAGTGGAAACTCTAGTACGCATTTTCCCCTATAAGCCTATGGAATTGGCTCTTTTTCTCATTTGTTTAAACTGATCTGTTTATTAGGATTCAGTTACAGACTGGTAGTTTTTTGTGTATGAGGAAAATGTGGGGTGGTTTTTTGTTGTTGTTGTTTTTTTGTCATTCTAAATGTGTGCCAGAAACAGGGACTTATCAGCAGTCAGGGCAAACCTTAAATATGCAGTCAAAATTCAATGATCAGCACATAGATACCTATTGCTTTTTCACAAGCTTTTTGTTCACTCACTTCATGCTTTGGTTCTTTGTCCTGTTTTAGTGTCGGTCGCTAAGGTTGTTTTTTCATTTCCTTCCTCCTCTGGTAGATGGTGACAGAGGACCAGTTCTGTGGTCATCAGGGCAATGACATGTATGATGAGGAGAAGGTGAAATACACAGTCTTCAAGGTCCTGAAGAGCTCCACACTGCAAGAGTTTGTCCAGAACCTCTCCCAGACCATGGTGAGAGAACCAAATTTGTACACACACTCAGTTATTCTGTATCCTTCATATTTATCAACAGTTGATACAAATTTGTCTTCCATCCTGGTGTGCTTCCCACCTTTATGTGAAATTAAGTCTTTTTTGTCTTTTCCATTCAGCTCGCTCCTTACAAGTTTAAACTAAGAATGAGAATAAAAACTTTTGGATAGAAACTCATTTATTGATGTGCTTGCAGGGTTTCCCACAGGATCAGATGAGGCTGTGGCCCATGCAGGCCCGTAGCAATGGAACCAAGCGACCTGCTATGCTGGACTACGAGGCTGACTGCAACAAGTCGGTAAGTGGTTGTGTTTGTAAGACCTGTTTGTTTGTGGGTGTAACCTCTGACATTTTGGGGAATATTCTCATCTGCTCTCACACTGATGCTAACACTGCATCACTGTATCACAGACACATGAACAAAATAAACGCACACGATTTTTTTTTTAACTCGTACCCACACTGTTTCTGCACAAAAATGGAAGAAGAACAGGAATAAGCTTCTACTAAATCGTGAGTGCACAAAGTTTTAGAAATGGATTTTTGAAAAAGTTTGTACATGTTTGTTTGTTTCAGATGATTGACTTGAGTGACAATGAGAACCCCTGGACAATATTTCTGGAGACGGTGGATCCAGAGATGGCAGCCAGCGGGGCCACGTTACCCAAGTTTGACAAAGACCGTAAGTTTCTTCAGTGTCAGAAGACAGATTTTTATATTTACTTTGTTAATGACATTTGACTTAGAGAGCTCAGTGACTCATTGTTTGGTACAAGATAGTCTGAGGCTAGTTAAAGCTTATGGCAGTGCAACGTGACCTCTACATCATTCAAGTTTTTTGTTTCAAACCAACTTTGCATTCAGTTTGTGTTGGCACAGACTAGGGCTGTCAACAAATATTCTCAATTCAATTATATAATTGAATTGTAAAAAAAAAAAAAAAAAAAACCAACAACAGACATTCACTCAATTGTGGAAAAAAAAGCACTACTACTGTCTGCCTTGCGAACTCTCACATGCACCTGGTCCACTGCACTGCAAGACTGACAGGAGTCTTACCTCACTTTCATTGATTGAAAATAAAATGTAGGTCAAGCTGAAATGAGCGATTAATTCAACAATAACCGTATGGTAATGATGGCAGAGAGTTCACAAGCCAACTCAGGCTGTAGAGAGAGTGATTTGCACTCCGAGAAAAAGCCCCCTCTGGAAATACTTCAGATTTTGGTAACCAGTATGAATATTACCTAACCTCTAAAAAAATTAGGCTATTGAATAAAATATCAATTACAAATCATTCATTTGATCTTGCTCTGAGAGACAGCGTGTTCTCAGTTCTCACTCAAGGACCAAAAACAGTGCAGAAAGAGAGGTCTGCGGTCTTCAAATATTTTATTGTATAGGACATTATTTTATTTGTTTAGCCTATTTTGTAATGTGTAGGTATGTAGATCTAGTAAAAGACATGTTTTTGTTGAAATAAATATACCTATACAAGTAGTTATGTCTCTCTTTATATTGGTTTGCCCTCATATGGACATAATACACAAAAATAGATATTCGGATGGTTTGAACTTGTGTGGTTTTTTTTAGAAGGAATAATTGAAGGTCATTCTTGGCCAATTTTGACAGCCCTAGCACTGACAAACTGCAGTTTTAAATACTAGAAGTGTTTGCTTCATGTGTTAAGATCACTGGACTATTACTGTTAAGACTGTGGGAAACTCTGACTAATGTAATAGGAGTAATGTTTGTTTTGATATACTGTCCATCTCTGTAAGAGTGTCTTCCTGGGAACCAAATTGTTGTCACTTTGTGAGAGCTACTGTATCTTGATTTTTTTTAATTTTTTTTTTTTTCCCTTTTTTAGATGATGTCATGTTGTTCTTGAAGATGTATGACCCCAAAACCAGAAGCTTAAATTATTGTGGACATATCTACACACCTATATCCTGCAAAATAAGTAAGTAACATCCAAGTATGTTTGAAGCTTAACACACTAGATCACATATGTGTTAGTTTAAATAGCATCAACTTAATGAGTTCTCTGTCTGCAGTGAAAAAAATGCTTGAGGATTAAATCATGTTTCTGTTCTTCTCTCTCTGTAAACAGGAGACCTGCTGCCAGTCATGTGTGAGAGAGCAGGGTTTCAGCAGGAAACTAGCCTTATCCTCTATGAGGTGATCTATTTATGTAGCTCTCATTTGCTGGCGCATTCCTCTGTCTCTTTCTCACTTGTTCTCACTCCTCATTCTCTCCTTCACACTCATATCTGGCACACAAGCTTTGTCTCTCAAACCCTCTTGTGCACGTTTTCACAGTTATTTGCAGCATCTCCTTTCTTCTCACACTCCTCTGTAGTTTGCTTGTTTACATATCTTTAACCGAATACTCACCAAATAGCTTCACTTTGGCTTTACAGCAGATGACTACATTTTCCATAATATTGTCTGTGTGTGTGTGTGTGTGTTGCAGGAAGTAAAGCCCAATCTAACAGAGCGGATACAGGACTATGATGTCTCTCTGGACAAGGCCCTGGATGAGCTCATGGACGGGGACATCATTGTCTTCCAGAAGTAAGACTTTGTGTGTCTGTTACAGTAGTGCTGCGCAGTGAGAGCT
This sequence comes from Thunnus maccoyii, assembly GCF_910596095.1. NCBI lineage: Eukaryota > Metazoa > Chordata > Actinopteri > Scombriformes > Scombridae > Thunnus > Thunnus maccoyii. The sequence continues at coordinate 9,658,483 of NC_056550.1, read as the reverse complement.
AACATCAATATGCAAACAATTTTTAAAAAAAAAACTTAGAATGTTTGAGAATGCACTTTGGCTTACTATTGTTATCTCAAATGTCCATAGATTTAGCTATATATTTGAGATTAACTGAAATTATATATATATATTTTTTTTTTTGTCAGTAGCTTTTGTTAAATTCTGTTCCAACAAAACACCAAAGCAACATGCAGAAGAGTTCACATGTCTGTTATTTCTGATGAAATACGGAGAAACAATTGAAAATTGAGATTTGGAGGGAGGGGGGTGGCAAATAGAAGTATGTTGCATTTGGAGAAACATATTGGTCAGAAATGTTGTCTGCAGGGTTTAGGATCTGTCAGTATAAATTTTTTATATTATTTCAGTTCTTTCTCATGTTCTGCTATCTTCATACTCTCTTAATTGCTCTCTCCCAACACTGCACTTTCACTTCCCCCTTCATCCCTCCTGCTACCTATCCCTCCATCTGCCTTTGGTCACATCTGTCTCAAGTCTTCCCTCCTATTGTTTTTTTTCCACCTCCTCCTGCCAACACTGCACACTCTGTTCCTAAATTTATCTGTTTCCTTCTTTCCTCTAATCATGCAGGGACGACCCAGAGAACGACAGCAGTGAGCTGCCTACCGCCAAGGACTATTTCCGGGACCTCTACCACCGAGTGGATGTCATTTTCTGTGACAAGACCATTCACAACGACCCCGGCTTCGTGGTCACACTCTCTAACCGCATGAACTATTTTCAGGTATGGTCTCTGCAGGTACTTGAAGTAAATGTTTGGAAACTAGGAGTTATTTAGCTAATTTCTTGCTATTTTATATGAAACTCGAAGCAGTATAAATCTAATCTTTAAAGGGTACCTATTATTTTTCATATATATAATGTTACAATATCGTATGTTCATATTAAACAAGGACAAAGTGTCAAATAATGAGGTAAATGTATGTAGAAGTAATCCCTATGAGCAAAAAGCACCGGCT